>NC_084996.1:33136154-33263654 GCF_963854185.1 Sardina pilchardus
CTTTGGACACAAGAAGTCAATAGGAGGCAGAAACAGAGGCGTGCTGCACCACACCCTCTCTGAGGCTAACTACACATCCTTGTGGAGGGGGAGGCCCAGCCAAGCATGGCTTCCCTCAGAACACAGCCCCTGAGATGTCTATTGTCTCCAAATAGCCCCCTTCCACAGAGCATACTCATTATGCCGCCAATGGAAAGGCAAATTTATGTTCATGCAAATCTATATTGCCAGTTGGACGTAAACAAGGATGACTGGGAATGCATGGTCATGGTCATGGTCATGGTCAAGTTGTAGACACAGCTGTGGTGCACTTCACATGGTTTCTTAAGGGCGAGTTGACGAATGTGCCAGAAGAGGCTAATGTCAGATGTAAACATATCAGTGAAATGAATTTCCCAAAGAATGTCTGGGTTCATCGGATATAACATGGAATTTAGAATCTTTACACACTGCATTGCTGAAGGGTTAATAAGGGATGAACAAATCTCTTCTGTTTTCTTTTTCTACCAGGATGCATCATGACTTAAAAAGAATATTGATGTGTCGGTAAAAAACCCAACCCATTCATCCATCCATGTCTTGCCACAGGCCATGGGATGTAGACCAACATTTGTGATTACTTTTAGGAAAATACACTGTCCGTGTAACAGAGCCAGCTCCAAACACTCCCCTTAATAGTGCTAGCGATACTGTATGCATATCCAGGCTTGGAGACATGGATCCTGGCCTGGAGCCACAATGCAGCCTTATAGCTGAGGGGAAATGGGTGCTGCCCAGTCCCCAGCACCGCCTACCTGCAGCTCTGCATGGGGCTTCTGCTTGCTCTGCGGCAGGTTTGTGACAGCACACAGATGGACAGACACACAATCCCATGTGTTCTGGCCTTACACAACGAGTCCTGCTAATTCAATTACAGCATTGATTGTCTGGAAGGAGTGCCTGAAGCTCAACACATGCCTTGGTAAGCATGTTAATACTAACTGGCCAACCCTTACCATTCATTACAGGGCTCATTCACATGCTGCCTGTCTGCCGACAGCTCACTGTGTGCACAGGAGCCCAGCTCGCCCACTTCACACCTTCTGAGCAGTTCCACTTAAAGAAGCAACACACTTCTGTGTTTGTTTAACCATTATTGACCTTTAATTATATTTGTTTTAAGAACTTCTGTGCCATCTCACAAATGAGTTATTCATGACTTGAAAAGTATGCATTATTAACTGGTCTATTTGCATGACAAATGGACCTCTGATCTAATTGCTATTTTTAATAGTTAATGCTGAATCTGTTGAAATTGGGAAATTATCTAAAAATATCCATGATGCCCTGAGCTTCAATATCAATATCATCCCACTGGTATTTCACAGTGGAACCTGTTAGGATAGTGTGTCTGACCGACAATGTTCATTTTTGGAACTGTCTGACTGCAAACATTGATTCAGAAGATCAACCACTGATGAGTAAAGTGGAATAATCTGGTTTTGTAAAAAAAATACAAGAGCAAACTAAACAGGTTTCAATATTGTAAAAGTAGAACTAGATACAACATGCAATCACAGCACTATAATGATCACAATGCCATTGAAACAGTGCTTTTTTAAAATGAAGCATACACAATAAAAAAAAGACATCAGCATTACATCATTTGAAACAATTGGACTGTTTTTTTGGTCAGTGCAACCAACCTCAACAGGTGCCTAATTACAGTGATGAGACATTTACCAGCGACACGTCAGCTCTTCATAACGACTTGACATTTCTCGCTCCCCTCCCAGGCACAGGTAGCCTGCCTCAGCCTCCACCTCTGCCACATCCTCTGCCTTGATGCACCCATGGAATAGCTTTCTCTCCCTCTCTCCCTCCTTCTCTCTCTCTCTCTCTCTCTCTCTCTCTCTCTCTCTCTCTCTCTCTCTCTCTCCTCTGGCAGCGCTGCTGTCTCGGGAGCTCTTTCCCTGCCACATCCAGTTTACAGCTAGTCGCTACAACAGGGCTGGAGTGTTTCAATATGTCACACATGGAATCTCGGGCTTGATCTTCCTTTTCAGAAGCAGATTGCTTTCTGTCGGCCCACACACTTCTGTCGCCTACCGTCACCGAGAAGCATGCATGCATGTGTCTCAAGACACAAGATGGGAGGATGAGAGAGAGAGAGAGAGAGAGAGCGAGAAAGAGAGAGCACCACATAAAAGGCTTGACTGACAGAGCTGGTTGTGCGGAGAAAAGCCGGATGAGGGATAAACATGCAAGAGATAGATATCTTCCTCCCCTCTTCCTCTCCATCTCTTTTTAGCCTGGGACTCCTTTCAGCAAACACAGTGCATCTCCAAAACTAAAGCCCAGAACCGCTCACAAAGCACTAATCACTCATTTGCTTTTGCCAACTCTTTCATGTGCTTATTCTCTGTTTTGCCTCTTTCTCTCCAGCTCTCCCTGCTTGTTCCCTCGCTCTCTCTCGCTCTCATTTTCTCTCTCTTTCAATAGCAGGTAGCCATCTGGGTATAATTCATCTATGCGTTCTGCTCTAACCATTGAATGAAGCAGAACAAGTGCGTTGTGGATGGATGAGGGACATTATTCGAGCAAGAGCCGCTGAAGAATGCAAGTACAAGAAGACATGAAGAAAACCACTGAAACGGCCTGAAGGCACAATGTACAGTGACTCATTGGCTGACTTGAGTCACCATAAAACATACACATTTGATTTGATACTACTTTAATGTGCCACATAGTTAAAACAATTCTCTGTTATGACATTGTAATCGACTGTAATAGGGAAATGGTAGAATTTATTATTTTAATAAAAGCTGCAGCTGTTATGATATTCACCCAGAATTGAAAAAGAAGAAGTAAAAGAAAAATAGGGAGCCCATCTTGCTCTAATTAGAGGTATCGAGTGAAATGAAACGTGCAGCCCTCTGAAACGCCAGGGTGGGCTGTGCTGCACCGCGCCGCGCGCACCACACTCACACGTCAGTGCCAGCACACAAAGCAGTGGAGGTTGCGCCTAGCTTCTCTCTCTCTGCACACACGTCTTTGCCATTCTAGCGCCTCTTTATTTGTTGTAGGCTAATCCTGACTTGTGTCTTTGCCCTGGAGACAGCATGAAGACGTATGGTGGCTGAGATGGAGGAGGGTGGGGAAGGTGGTGGTGGTGGGGGCTGCGAGTAATGGAACACTGGGAGACCAGGACAGGCTATTCATCCGTATTCTGATTACTTTTTCTTTTTTTCCCCCTTGTCTCTTTCCAGGATCCTTTTCCAGTATGTTTTGCTTTGTTTATTGAAAGGAGAGCTGCAGCATACCTGCCATGACGGCATGACTGCATTTTCTTTGTAGGCATCTGAGTGCTATATGTTTGTGCTCAGCCTCCTGGAGAACTCTGATTTGACATGCGGCGCCACAACAACAGAGAAAGAAGCCCTCCACTGCATTATTCTGCTGTGTGAAAGTGGGTTCTGTTCGGATGGGGGGTGTGGGAGGTGGAGGCAGTGGCAGCGGGTGGAGGGTGGAGGGTGGAGAGGTAGAAATGGTAGTGGTGGTGGGATGTGGAGCTGTTTACGTGTGTGTGTGTGTGTGTGTGTGTATGTGTGTGTGTGTGTGTGTGTGTGTGTGTGTGTGTGTGTGTGTTTGTGTGTGTGTGCGCGCGCGTGTGTGCGTGTGTGTGTGTGCGTGCGTGCGTGCGTGCGTGCGTGCGTGCGTGCGTGCGTGCGTGCGTGTGTGTGTGTGTGTGCCTGCTCGCGCGACTCTTTAGAACTCTGGATCCTTTCATGCCTAACTGTCACTCAGTGGCAAGCTGCCGCCCCAGCCACTGAAGCTGCATGGTGGGGAAGCTCTCCCTCCCTCCCTCCCTCCACCAGAGCCGTCGCACGCCCAGAGCGCCCTGGAGATCTTTTAATCAAAAGCAACTTTAGAGACGGCCTGCGAGAACACTTCCACAACTGAGGGTGGCACCGCATCTCCGAGAAAGAAAGTGACAGAAAGATAGAGAGAGGGAGAGAGACTACGGGAGAGAGAAGGAGAGGAGGAGACAATGAAACACACACAGATAGAGAGGGGAAAAGAAGAGGGTGTGAGTGAATGAGAGGTGAACTAAAATGAGAGTGAGAGCGAGAGAGAGAGAGAGAGAATGCATTTGTGCTAACTATAATCCTGTCTGCAATCTCAGAGCTCCTGGCTCCTGCAGTGACAACAGACTCATTTATTTAGGAGCGAAGCGGGAACGGACCAAGACAAATGCACCATGGGGCCCTTGGGGAGGGGAGGGGGGCACAGACCCACCCCATGGATGCCCCAGCTGACTGATGATGCCTCTCAATAATTAACTTCATAAAGGGGCCCTCCCAGCTACCCAGGTGCATTAAAAACAGGCCACACAAATCGCCTGTATTGGATTAGTTTGGCCTGCAACATTCATCATGCAACTCCTGTGAGCGCAATCTGATCGATTTAAAAGAGGAAAAAGAGGTGTTTCCTTGCTGGTGAAAGTCAGCAAAAGAGGGCAAAAGAGGATTCAACCTTCCATCCGAATGTACAGATGCAGCGCGTGTGCAATTATGAGGATGTTTGTGCTGGTTTTGGCGGGACTGCCACGTTGCATGAGTAATCTTTTTCTTCTGCTCTCCACACCGTCTCTCGTGAGTGCTCATTTGGAATGCGGCAGATGCCGCCGCAACAGCAGCAAGGCATTTACACATGGGCGCGAGCTGGAACAAACACACATGCCGTTATCAGAGAACAACATGGAATTGTTTTAATTGACTAACACAAAAGAGTTCTGTGGCTTGTTAGACCGGTATGTTGTTCGCCATCATCACACAAGTGTCAGTAATGGAATGAAAATAGAATTCCTCCACGTGCTTGCTGGTGGCATCTGCTACGCCTAGTTTGGCAGGGTGTTAAGGTGGCTCTCTGCTTTCCACTGGGGAATGGCTTTCATGTTGCGCTGGGGAAAGGCTTCCATGTTGTACTGGGGAATGGCTTCCATGTTGCGCTGGGGAATGGTTTCCATGTTGCGCTGGGGAATGGTTATGCCTTTTATTTGTATGTCCAAGACTTCCATCCAGGTCTCCTCTAAGCCTCCACGGAGCCATATATTCCAAGTCCCTGTCTCCAATGGCTTGGGGAGGGTGAGACAGAGGCCACTCTTTTTGACAAAATGGAGAGGGGGATTCTGTTAGGGGTATCTGGGAGCAAATCCACAGTCCAACACTGTGATGACTGCCAATCAGCGTGATTGTGTGATGCCATGGAAACCAGACATCAGCATGGCTCCCTGGACCAACTGAAGCAGTATATCCCTGATCAGGGGAAATAACTGATTGGGGGTGTTGCTGCCCAGTTTGACAGTCACTGCAGCTATTCTTCTCTCGCTCATGTTCAACAAAATGTAAGACATATGGCCCAAATGCAAGCAGGGATGGTAAGGATATACCTACGGCGGTGTTTTGACTGTAGACACAGGGCCGGACACCAAGTGCTGCAGATAACGCCGTGGGTACAGTATATCCTTTACCAACCCCAATCATGAGCTACTTTTACACAACAGTTCTACTACCAACTAATTGAGTTTAAAGCCATAACATTGTGTTTTCTATCATTTATTTAGATTTTTTTAGTTCATCCCCAGCCCCCAAATATAGCTCCAATCTGACTCTTGGCGTCTCCTGTTGCCAAGCAACACAGCATATCACTCGAGACCAAAGTTCAAGTTCAGTTCTGCTGCATACAATAATTTGTATGGATTACTTACTTGTCTGTAAGTAAAATGCCAATGAAATTGAACATTCACCTACTCTATCCACTTAATTTTCTGTCAACTGTCAAATGTGACATTATGAAGACACTTGCGCCCTCATTTTGAATTAATGGAACATTCATGTTGGAATGATTACTACTAGCAATTAACAGTCCGAGTAGAAGTCATAGGATATCCCCACTCTGGATTGCCATTCTTCCCATCAGAAATTGATTAATAGTTTGACTGGACCTAACTGTTGTATAATATGCCATATATAGTGCAGTGTGTATGTATCGCATACATGTACGGCGAGGGCATAGAAATGATCAAAGATATCTGGTAATGAATGATGAAAAATTCAACAAGGTAGGGGAGGACACAAGGACAAAGCAATGTGAGGCCGGCTGGCCAACACAATTACACCTCAAAATCCTGTCTACTTTGATCCGAAATGGCAACAGAAAGCACTTCACACCAATGGGGTAATTATCGCAGTCATGAAAATTTCATGCACACTAAAGGGGAGTCCAAGGTGGAACGGCTGACGGAAGATGACTTTCAGAGCCCTCAACGATGTCCTCTGTCTCTCTCTCTCTCTCTCTCTCTCTCTCCCTCCCTCCCTCCCTCTCCTACCCCCTCTCTCTTTTAAGTGAGACAGAATTCACCTCTGCACACAAAGCCTATCACATCATGCTGCTGTGCTGACCACAAAGGACACTGAAGCCCTCATCAGCAGGGTGGGTACTGGGAACAAAACGGATCCGGTGGGGAAAGCTGGGCGTGGGCACAATGAGTGCCAGGCATGGTGAGGCAGTGCGATGGGAATCGCCTTGCGCTGTGCCACCAGCCAGACAGCCAGGCCAATGATCCACACAGCCGCCTATTTCACGCTACATTGGCAGACCAAAAGAAGCACTTCAATTTTCAGCAGAAGGAGAAGGCGTATTGAAGGTGGCGGGGATTGCAGTGTTCAAGAAGTAATCAGAAACTATCAATCATTAAAGTTTAACCAGACTTAGTCAAATATTGGATATTCAAATTTGGCTATTTAGGTTTATGTCAGAAAGGCCTCCTCTAAAATTAATTCTATCTGTGATACAATATTTGATGAATAAATGGAAGGAAATAAGATAAAACAATAATTAAAGAATGGGAGCATTGTTATAACATTTTCCACTTTGCTTGTGTCACTCAAAGGATATTCTATGGAGTCGTATTGTGTGGTTCCGAAAACAAAACAATAACAGCAAAACAACCACAAAAGGATTGCACTACAAAGTGACTAGCTTTTCCAGGTAGGCTAAATTTAGAAATAATCAATGGTTTCAAAAATAATTGGATTGAGTGTCTATGGTTTTACAAATGACATTCTCTTTTGAGATGGGCAGCTACACCATTGACGTCCCTTCTTAGTACTTCACCATGGAGAGTTGAGAAACATGAGAAATACTTCCAAAATGAGACTAACATTTGGAGCTGAACACCTATGAAGAGACAGCAACAGCACGTGTCTGAGGTAATTGACATCTGAATGAAACAATGTTCCTTATGGATGAGGGAGAGCATCGATCATCAGCCATTATGCTCCCATTAAATCCACACTACATCAGATGAAGTGCCTCGGCCATTAGAATAATGTGCTGCCGCTGAAACAAGCAACAGCAAATGAACGTGTCTGGGACCGATCATTATGATATCCCCTGGAATCAAGGGAGGAGCTGTGGCCACACACTAATTATGTCCTTGAAAGCGCCCCCGAGGGAGGAATTACTGGACCAGCATATGTCATGATGCAAATGAGGTTGTGAACCCTCCCGACTCAGGCCCGGATCAGGGCCAGGCTGGAGCCGGGCCGCGGTGGGCTCAGCTTCTGTGAGGCTGTGTGAAACCCATGAGCAGTCTTGCCTGAGGTGGACTGGAAAAGAGCTTGGTGCTTGAGTGAAATGAGGAAGTGAGTGAGTGATGATGCCAGCCCCTCGGCCAGTCTTTCGCTAATTACTCCACGTGTGTCATACACACAAGAAGGCCATTCAAAGATAATCAATTCTACGAGTCAATAACAAAATCTTGCAATTTTAGCTTGGTATCGATCTATGCTTTTAGCACTCAGTAAATGATGACTTTGGTGATGGATTTTGTCAGCAGGAGGAGGGAGGCTGGAAGAAATGAAAAGATTCTGAAATCAACTGTGTCAGCAGATGCATGCAGCCATGGGCTTTTTTTGTCCTAAAGAAATGCCAAGGTATGTCCGCAGTCGTAAAAAAAATAATACACATCTTGTTTTAATTTGCCACTACTTTGCTACACAGAAACAATCCTATAGTTTAATCTCTCAAAGATCTCTTCCAAAATCTCTTCAGTCACAGATACATACTGTAATGCGATCATGGCACTCCTAAAATCAAACAAACCATCAAACTAATATTTGGACTCTCATACATGAATTGTTGCTTGATGCATCCTCCCACACAAATAAACTCTGATCCTGCACAAAGCTGTTCATTTATCACAGTGATGGTCGACTGCTTGTGAAGAGCCACCCCCCCCCCCCCACCCCCCAACCCAAAAATAAAAATCAAAGTGTCCAGGGGATTGTTTTCAAAGCGGTGCACTGTGCCAGTTTATACAGCTAAGCTGATTGCACTGCTTCTGCTGCAGCCACAGAACAATTAAGAAAGTGACATCACATTCAATACCATAGTAATGGGCTTGGCTGCAGACATGATTGCTTCATATTAGCCCTGTGCAGTCTGCTGTTCTCTGCTGGGCCCGGGGACTGGGCAAACATGTGCCAGGACAAGGTCCCTGGGCGCTGCTTTTACTCCAAACAGGGTCGGGTGCCACGCCTGGTGCCAGTGCTAAACCCATCAGCCCTCCCAGATCGGCCCAGGGTGGGCAGCCATTTTCTCTTCAGGTGTTTGCGTGTGTTCCAGACTGATGCCTGCACCCTCCCTCGCCTCCTCCTGTGGCGTACTGTATGTGGACTGGCTAATGCTGTCAGAGGCAGAGTATTGATGCGATGTATGCACCCAGCTTTTCATCATGATGCAATATTCTGTCAAAGCTCTGGCAGTGCCGAGCAGCGCTGCAATTACAGGCCTGGCGTCCAGCCAAGGCGCCTTAAGCAGGACTATCGGTCAGTCGCTCACTTCCCACACCGCCGCTCTAGATCCTCCTCCAACTCTAATGCCACTGACTCACACACCTCCACCTCACAAGGACAGGGACACACTTCATATGGGAAAGACAATCTACACTTTCCCCACACTTGACTTATTTCTATTTAGAAAATTAACCCTTCTCCCGTAACACTGTTTAAGCAGTAAGAGGGAAGAGCTTCAAAGATTATTGAGCACTTTGCACTGAGAGCAGCTAGCTGAGGCACAGAGCTAATATCCACAATGGGTTATAGGAAATGCACTATTCCCCAAATCCATCATCAGCCAGACTGTTCCTTACCAACACTCCTGATTTAGTCACATGGGATATTGCCCCCACACACACACACAGCCATTCTGCTAATCAAGACCTACATGAAAGGACTGGGCCAATGACAGAGCTGCCTGCACTGATAGGCCAGGCAAAGAAAGCTCATCATTAATGCCAAGCTATTTTATCCATTTCTAAATTTACCTCGGGTATCCCAGTTACTTTTCAATTACGGCCCGGTGATGAAATCAAATGCCATTTTCAAACCGTCGCCCATTTGTCGAGGCAGTTGGAAAGGTGAGTCATTAAGTATGGCAAGACAGCAGAGAGAGGCAGAGAGGGGGCCCCTGATCTAGAGGCGGCTGGAATGAGAGACACTCCAGTGATAATGGGGGGGGGTGGGGGGGGGGGTCACGCGTCGTCTGTCTCTGCCTGGGTGAGCTGCTAATTAGAAAAAGGCAATGAAGAACAACCATGGCAAGATTAAAGAACGGCCTGGGAACAGGCATTAATTGCACGTCGCTAACAAGGCAGAGGAGGACAAGAAAAAGAGGGAGAAGATGGAGAGAAAAAAGGAAAAAGAAGAAAAATGAAAAAGGAGAGTCTTTTAGGGAGAACCAACACCCCAGTGGCCTGCACTATGCGCCCCATCTCATCTGTGTCACTGGCTCAAGTGTCTCCTCCTCCTCCTCCCCTCTTCCTCCTCCTCCTCTTCCTCCGCCTCCTTCCAAACAGCCTCCATTTCACACTGCTGCTGTGCTCTGCTCTGCTCTGCTCTGCTCTGCTCTGGGGGGGCTCTTGTAAACGGACGCCCAGGGGATTGAGGGAGAAGCATCTGAGGTAATTACCCAGTTCAGGGGTTGTGCCGGCCTGGCCTGAGAGCGTGGACCGGTGGGGCCCTGGCCCCGCAGAACTCTCCCTAATGAAAGGTTGGCTGGATGTTGGCTGAGAGCCTTTAAAAAGCGAAATGAGGTGGGCCATTAAAGTCCACTTACACTCGGCTGCTGGGGATGATCTTGTAGCCGTCCCTGAACCACGTCACCTGGGGCCGCGGGTAGCCGCTGACCGCTGGGGAGTTGAGCACGGCGGCGCGGCCCTGGGTCACCGTCTTCCTCTGCTCGGCCTCGGCGAAGCTGCCCATGTCTGGGTGAGGGAGGGAGACAGAGAAGGAGATAAGCTGAGGTTAACTGGACGAGCTGGAGCTCAAATGGACAGTGAGGAGAACAGATGTTGTGTCCAGCCCCCACCCCTCCCCACAATAAGACTTTCCATCTCTGAACTGGTTCTGCTGCTGCGCTCCCCAGCCACAGTTTCCCTACAACTGACACTTCCCAGCTGCTGTCAGGAAAGTAATCTGACGAAGGAGCACGTGTGAATAGAGCTGAGGCAGATGAAACAGGCTCACACCTCCTCCTACAGCTTTCTACAAATGCACGCCGAGAATCAAACAGATAGGTGAGAATCAAATAGAAAACGATATTCCCTCCTCAAAGCAACATATGATTGCCTGACAATTCAGAGAACAGCTGTCAGCAACAGGACTGTACCTGAAACATATCCACAATAGACCTGTGAAAAAAAGCACACAACTTAATGTATTTTCTCATGGTTTCTAAGTGCGTGAAAAAGTCTTGTTTCTCCGGAGACTGAGAGAAAGGATATGGGAGACAGAAAGGCAGTCTTGGTAAAGTACTGACACACAGCGTAAGAGATGGAAGATATTACTGTATGATTGATGAACAACTTGAAATGGTGGGCCTGTTTCTGTTGTGCTGCTGAAGAGTGCACTGCACACTCAAACATGAAGGCTTGCCAGGGCGTGCTGGGCCTCTCGTCCACTTACATGCCACTTGTATCTCGGCC
Source organism: Sardina pilchardus (assembly GCF_963854185.1). NCBI lineage: Eukaryota > Metazoa > Chordata > Actinopteri > Clupeiformes > Clupeidae > Sardina > Sardina pilchardus. The sequence goes on from NC_084996.1 coordinate 33,147,184, forward strand.
CTCTTCTGGAGCAGCGCGCCCATCCTGTTCCTCACCACACACTGGTAGAAGCCCCGGTCAGAGCGCCGCAGGGACGGGATGCTGTACCTGTGCACAGCACACACACAACACAACACAACACAACAGCAACCAGTGAGGAAGAGAAGGGGTTGTCATTCAATTCTCCAATTGTATTACCCCATCAGACCCATAACATCTATTTATTTGTACATAGCTTACTGCCCTTATTCTTTTTGTACTGTTTTTTTTATGTTATTGTTGAGTGTTGTACTTGAGTACAAAGATTAACCAGAGTCAAATTCCTTGTTTGTTCACGCAAACCTGGCCAATAAAGCTGATTCTAATTCTGATTCATTTTTTTCTTCAATATAATTTCTGATGTGGATGTGAGCCTGCGTGTCTATCTGTTTGTATCTTTTTCTATGTCTGTGTGTGTGTGTGTGTGTGTGTGTTGGGGGCATATTTGCATGCATGGATGTCCATAAGTGTTTGTTACTGTGTGCATGAGTGGATGGGTGAGGTTGTGGACTGGGACAAGTGAATTATTGCTTGCAGTGATAACACATCTGGGGTGAAAAACTGGCTAATGTTTTGAAAGATCTTGCCACTCAAATGCTCTGAAAGGCGAGCCTCTTCAATTCTGGGAAAAGCCCCCATCTTCCTGTTTTGTTTTTTTCTGTCAGGCCTACACATTAGAGTGAGGCAAGCATTAAAGTGCCATTAGAGCACATGAATCCCCTCCGCCACTCGTTTAGCATGACAGATCTGTGAGCACGAGCACGTGCGGCGTGGCCTCTTGCGCCTCTGCTAATATTTGAAAGGGGGGAAGCTACAGAGCGTCCCGGGTGCAGCGGGGAGGGAGCTTTCTCCCAGCAATGAACGGCTCAGGCCCCCCTGCCAGCTAATGTGCCGTGTCACACTCCTCCAGTCTCCAGACACACACACACACATACACACATGCGCACACACACACACATGCACACACACACACACGCGCACGCACGCACGCTCACACTCACACACACACACACACACCGCCCCATGTCTGTGAAATGTCAGCGAGGCTGTCTGTGCATCTCAAACACGGGCTCCTCACTCAGATCCTCCTGGGAGAGAGTCAATAGCAATAGCAGTGGTGCTGCCGCTGCTGCTGCTGCTGGGAGGCGCTGGCTTAGATGATGAAAGATAATTGAAAAAGCAATACCAATTAGAGGGAATGAATTCCATAGAAGGACAAAATGCTCTGCGCCCATACAAATGCTCTGCAAATGGAGGAGGAGAGGAGAGGAGGGGGGAGAACAATTCCAATTACTCTTTTCCCCCTCTGGCTGGAGAAAAATATATATTTGTGAGGTGAGTGTTTCTTGTACTGAGGACATCCGATTATTGGAGGAGGGCATGCATGTTTCTTCTTGTACTGTTGACTAGATACATATAGCAAGCAATTTGAGAAGAGTTATCAGATAATTAAACCAGTCGTGCGCAGATGTATGGACATAGACACACATGTGCTTGCGCACACACACACACACACACACACACACACACACACACACACACACATACACACACACACACACACACACACATACACACACACAATTAGTGAATATCTACCTTGACATACAGTATATAAGTAGCCATAATCACCTTGACAACTTGTGTTCATGACTGACTTGAGTTTTTCTTGGAAGCAATTTTCAGTAATTTAAAGTAATTTCCATGTGCTGTCAAGAGGGAAACCCCTCAAAGACTGTTTTCTTACAGTCATTTCTTACAGTTTAAATTGCAAGTGACAGAAGTCACGTGGTAGAATTCAAAAGCTCCTGGCTACATGGACACTTGGCAAGGGACAGAAGAACAAATACACAAGTAGCAATGTATTGTGACCATGACCAGTATCCCACAAATGGGAATAGGCAGGCAGGTGATATGGACTTAAAACAAGACACTGCTTACTTATACTCTGGTGTGAAGGAGGTGATGTCGGTGTTGTTGAGTATCCATTTGAACTCCAGTGGCCAGCTCCCTTCAGCCAAGCACGTCAGCACCAGACGATTCCCCTCCAGGTGGATCTCTGGGAGGCCAGGCTCCGTTTTGAAGTACGGCGCCACATCACCTAACAGCAAACAGCACAGACACCAGTCAGAAGTCAGGTTCACACACGTTCAACTTCACCAGTTGGTTTTGCCCAATTACTCTGCTTTCTTCCATCACCAAGCACAATCTGCCATGATGAAGACATTAGAGCAGCATTTGTACTCCTGTACAAGTCAAGTTGGTGACCTTGTCGTTGGCAGCACAATGACCAAGAGCAGTACTTCCTGCTACACCTAAGCAATGAGCTGGCTAATTCTACTCATTAATTGTACTGCCTGCCTCAAGAATCATGCTAATTAGCAGCTCCAGATGGCTGGGACACAAGAGTAGGGGAGGGGGCGTTTACTAGCCGAAATCGGCACAACACATCTCTGGTATGAACTGGAATGGAGCAGTGGCAGCTGGTTCATTACGGACCCTCCTTCACCCACCCACCAGTCGAGCAGCAACAGCGCAGAGGAGGACAGACAGGGGGGCACTCCCACAACAGTGCTCCAACAAACGTCCATCAACGCTCTCCTCTGCCAAAAATCACATGTCCGTGTCACATTTGTCCTGTTATGCAGAGTGAGCATGCCTGCCTTCACGTGAGACGTGCTCATGAATAATTGAAAAATTGAATGTTAAAATAGCTGTATTTACTATCAGCAGACCTCATTCAAGAGTTGACAGGCGGGAACAGTCATAAAAAGGTCATCGTAAAGTATTGCTGCGAGCTCGGTAAACAACCTGTCAGAGCCGGGGACTTCAACAGGATATGTGGCTGAAGAAAAGCCAGCAAGTGCTCCATCCAATGTCGTCCACCACTGTCTTTTCTCAGCCCTACGCCTGAACTAAATGAACGGCCAGGAGGAGGAATCAGTGGGATATGGGGTTAACAACCTCCAACTGGAGACACGCTTGACAACGTCTCCTGGGCCTCCACAGCAAAGCCACACTGTCCTCTCACTCAATCATACAGCCACCCTTCAAATAACTCTGATCAACTGTGCTGAAACACAGCCACTGCTGCCGCATGCATATGACTCTGAATATAAATGTGTGTGAATGGAGAAGGGGCCGGTATGTGGGGGACTAGGGTTATGACTTTTATTGAGCCATCAGAACTGAAGCCATTAATCCACACCAATGGCTGGGGTGGTGGTGAGGCGTTAGTGAGATCTCCATGAGAACACAGCCCACTCTTTTGAAGAGACTCATTTCAGTGCGTTCAGCTCCCATGATAGGATAGGACAGTTTTCTGCTAAACACATCCACTCTTTCCCTTCCAATTTCACCATCAAGAGAGCCATGGTTAGTTTCAACATGCCATGGGAGTCTCAATGGACATGTAACAATGGATGAATTCATTTTATGGTTTTGCTTAAAAGACTTGCAGAGACAGACAGATAGAGTCTTTCTGAAAAACAGAAGAGAAAAGTTTTGTTGCTGTTGGAATAATTTAGTACTTCAAAGAGTAGTTAAAATTAGAATTGTGTTAAAAAAAACTGTAGAGAATTCGGAAATCCATTGAGGTTTAGATAGCGGGAAGTCCTTCCTCCGAATATCAGCATATTAAATACTTCACATTTGAAAAAGATGATTGGACTCAGGAGGGGCAGGCAGGGCAAACCCTGTATTAATTACACTTCCTTCCCCAAATAATATCAATAACCTAAAGACATTTTGTTGAAACCCAGTTTTATTAAAATAATAGTTTTTTTTTTTTTTTTTTTTTTTTAAACAAAAACAAATATATTGAAAATAAGCATTGGAGCTGCACCCCTTGTGCCTCTGGGAGCAGAAATAATACAGGAAATGTCCTCAATATGTTTCTGTCGATTTGCTAGCTTTGTTGAGGTCAGCCCAAAGGCAAGGTCTCTGTTGCATGCCAAACGCAGAGAAACTCTGGTGTCACTTCTTGGCTATTAAAAATGCTGCACATCAGTTCAGTGTGCCAGAAGCCAAAAGGCTATAATAAAACGCCTGCATGGCACCGAAAGATACATTTTTGGCATCTGGGTCTGAACAGAGCACATCTCTCTCTGGAAAGCAGTTCTGATAATAGGACCGAGTGAGACATCTGAATTCATGCTAAACAGCTCTGCGAGGCTTCTATAGAGAAAACCTTGTGGTGATAAAAATCTGCTGCTTTACTGATCACCAGCACAGAGAGAGCTGCTGCATAATGTATGCTTTGTTCTCTACCACTGCGTACATAAAACTGTAGCCAATTGCATTCCACAGTGGATTGAAACAAGTTTTACATTAATAATCTATAATGGACCTATGATGCTGTTTGACAAGCATTTCAAGGAAAGCCTCGCATGACTTTTTCTCCAAGACGTGAGAGGAGCTAAATGACGGCTATTCCTCTGAGGATGTCTCCATCCAGGATTAGAGAAGGTAATGAGCCTTATGCATTCTTCCCTTCTTCTGATGTCCCTCCTCAAGAAAAAATAGAACAGAAACAGCGTGTCTCCTCTAGCTGACTTGACATTTAAGTCCATACTATACTGATTTGAGCATTAAGTCAAAGCAAGATCCAGAGTCAGAGGTTAAAAGTTAGATGGTAACTTCCAAAACACACCTGTATGCCTAAGCCATTGCCAACATCACACATACTATTAACACTGGGGCAGTAGTGCATGCAGTTATGCAACAGTGTCTGTTGGACACACTGTAGTTCCTGTATCTGATGGTCAGTCCAGTGCCACTTCGAACATTGGATGTGGAAAGAAAGACTAGTATGTGTCTTTTCATAATAATTTCTTCTTTGCCGATGTCAAGGTTCAGGGACTGTTCAGAGACAGTGAACCAAGGGCTGGTGTCCTTGCTGACAAGAGTCCACAACTCTGACTGATCAGAGAGCGCTTTGAAACATTGACCCAGCTTTTGGGTCCATTCCTGGAGTCAACTGCTGTACAATGGAGAAAAGCTGAACAACCACGAGGGAATATCAAGCACGGTCCACCTTGTCTAAATAAGCTTTTCTACCAATGCTTCAATATCAATGCACATTTCATCAGACATACTTCTTTTCTGTGCTTTGACGACTTGACTCAAGTGTTCTCACATTGTTCTTTTCATTCCACTTTGATGGTGTGAAGATCTGGAGGGGAATGCATTTTTAATTTAACGTCCCTGCTCTGAAATCCCACTCTCTCTACAGAAAAGAAATGTGCTCTGAAGTAGCTTTTCATAAATCTTAAAGGCAAGGCAATGTTTTATGGTCTGTTGTACTACTTTTAATCTATGTTCTCTTACAGATGGGACTCACTGTGTTTTTCAAGAGCAAAACATGAGGTTTAGTTAAAAACCATCTTGGACACAATGGAAGAATGATCATGGATAGGGAGAGCAGCAATGTCACTCATTTTGGCAGAGCATAAAAAAGGGATCTTGTGCTCAATGCCTCACTGTCTTAAGATGAGAACCTCTGGTGTGCAGGCTGAAACAGAGGGGTGAACGGATTCACATGTCTGCATCACCCACTCCATTGACTTATTCACTTTGATAATGCAGGTACGAGTGCAATCTTGAATGCCAACAAGGCCACTGATATTCTCCTTCTCACCTGATCAAATCAAGCGCACCAAAAATGTAAAATTCTAGAAATGTCAAAAGCTGAGGCCTCTGCTCAGGCTCATGACATATTCTTCCTCATGGTTTCAAAGGGCAAGGTGTGAATAATAATAATAACAATAACAATAACAATAACAATAATAATAATAATAATAATAATAATAATAATAATAATAATAACCATAACCATAATTGTGATAATGTGTCCGTGCAGATGTAGAGACTCAGGTCGAGAGATGCCAAGTAGAAGAAAACTTCTTTTTTTATTATAAGCTACCGGTAGGTTTAAGACATGAGACATAAACAAAAGAAAAACACTGATCAAAACGAAAAACACAAACATGGGATAATGCCCACTAAAGCTATAGGCCCTTTACGTACCCATACTGACCGAGACAATGTGCCCTCTCACGGCAGAGGCCCATCTCCCGAATGAAGCGCCCAATACTGCTTTATCCTATTGGCGCGAAACAAACACAGCACACAATCAATTAGCGCAACTACATATCCTCTAGGCTAGATACTATAGGAGCGCAACACATTACTTGACCACATTCCTGTGCAATTAGAACTACTTCGCTACAGTCCCCCAAAATAACAAATAAACCAAAACTACTGAAACACCCCTGTCTCCATGAGCGCTTCCCTTATGGGAGCGCGCCCCGTCCCTTTAACTGGGTCTCACCTCCGACACTCTTGTCGCACCCCGGAAGACAGGTAGACCTCAGGTAAGCTGCATACACAATAGACAATAGACAATACACAGACAAACATTGGCACAGTCGAACGCGATTCCATTTAAGATGTAATTTGCGCGCACGAAACCCGCCACAACTGTTCCGACATTATGCCTTGCATCCCCCGCTATTGCAATAAAGCCATGTTTAGCGCACGGCCTATTCACTATTTCTTCGCATCATACAAAGGCACAATACATAGTTATTCCTTTTCAACATATGCATTTCATTTCTTTCTCTGTTAATTTCTCCTGTATGTGTGTACTGTATTGTAGCGATCACACCCGGAGTCAGTGATCACTATCGGCCAAGCCGGCCATTTATTGGAATAAACAGCCAAGCATAGACAACTTACATAGGGCAACACATGGATAGTCACAGCCGCTCATGTAACACACAATAAGGGTTCACCACACACATTCACACGGGGATAAACACATGAAGTGCAGCCTGAGACAAGCACGCTGTAGGCCTAATACACAACATGATAACCGTAAATACAGCTACAATAACCGGCATTACACATCATAACACTCGCTAGCATTGCATTATGGGAGACACTCATACAACATGGACATTTACATCCACCGACGCTACATAGCCCCCTTCCGAGCCATTGCCGTCCCCGGCAATGATCAGCTCAGCTCGCCGCTTGCAGCAGCGTCGGTGTCAGTCCCAGTCGCGGGTCGTGGTTAGAGCTTAGATCGGGCCCAAAAAATCAAGCCCGAACCGGCCCGAGCCCGTGCACGTTGTGTCCGAGCCCGGCCCGGCCCGACATATTAACTGTAATTATGAGCCCGAGCCCGATTTAAACCCGACACTTTTTTAAATGCGTGAGCCTTATAACTGACGTTCTCAACTACAATTACGAGTTGTTTGAACTACATAAATCTGAATTAGGCCTATCTTAATGAATAATGAAACAAGGACTAAGCATGTAAACTTCGTTGTTTGTTTATTCTGAAATGGATCACAATTGGATCCGAATGAAGAAACGCAAATGTCAAAACGAAACGCCAACGCAAATGTTGTCACTGTCCACGACTTGTTCGAAACTCTTCCATACGTCCGACTTTCCTCCAGACTTGCTCAAAGTTAATTCTCCTGATTTAATTTTCTTCTTTATATCGTCCATCTCCATGTTGCGCTTAAGCTAGGCCACACAATGTTCTAAAGCAGAGCAGCAGTGTGATGCGTGCCAGTGGAGGAGACCGTGCGCATGATGTGTTGCATTTTGTAACTTGCAACTTTGTACACATTTTGTTACTTAAGCCTACTTTGCTAAAAATATATATTTAATATTTCGGATAATGGCATAGTCTCCCCACCCAGTTAGGCTAATAAAGAAATTATATATATTTTTTAAAAAAACACAAATGCTTGATCAAAGGCCCGACCCGGCCCGGCCTGAGGATAGTGGCGGGAAATATCGGCCCCGGGCTCGGGCTCGGGCAGAGAATCTAACCTCTAGTCGTGGTGTCGCTTGGGCTCTCCGTTCCCCGCAGTGCAGCTGCGCCACTTGAACCAACAAATAACCAGTCCCACCGCAGCCGGACCCCCGGACACGCTGGAACCCCTGGACGTTCGGTAGCCCCTTCTGGCTACTGTGACAGCGTGTGGCCGTTGCCACCTGCCCCCAGTGTGCCGAGCTCCAGGCGGTCAGTAGTCCACGTCGAGATCCCTCCTCGCGCTGCCTTTCTCGTAGGCCTAGCTCTTGTTGGCTGTCTCTATGCACAACGATGCCCCACTGTGGCGGGGAATGATGACCCCGACCCGGATCCCAGCATACTTGACACACACACACCGAAAAACATTGCGCAAAATTATCAACCGGAACGTGCGCACATACAATCTCGAACAGTCCACAAAAATGGTAGCTCTCACGGCTCCACAAATCAACGCTATCCTCTTAGCCACTGGCTGGAGCCCCACATGCCCCCGAACTCTTCACCGGCAGCTGACGCTCTGGAGGTTCTTCCGTAGCTGGCAGAAGGAATCCGGCCGCTGCAGTCGTCTTGGAGGCCCCCCAAGCATTCGCGCTCTCCGGGGGTGATGTCTTCAAGCGACGGCAGCATCGACATCAGCGTCGAGCCGGAAACTTCTCGCTGGCCGCAGACATCTCCGCCACTGTTGTCCTCTCTCGTCGGCGGGGTAGCATACACGCCACTGGACATCCGTGCTGGACTCCTACCGGGGAGGTCGATCTTCCTTCGCCCGCTGTAGACCATTCAGCAAGCTCGCTGGTCCTTAAAAGGACTTCTGGAATATTCATTGAATTTCGCCACCAAGTTGATTCGGTCCTTCGGTCACTCTTCATTCCTCGCCTGGATGCATGGATCTTCTCGCCCCAGGTGGGGCCCATCCCACTTCTGACACCAATGTAGCGATCACACCCGGAGTCAATGATCACTATCGGCCAAGCCGGCCATTTATTGGAATAAACAGCCAAGCATAGACAACTTACATAGGGCAACACATGGATAGTCACAGCCGCTCATGTAACACACAATAAGGGTTCACCACACACATTCACACGGGGATAAACACATGAAGTGCAGCCTGAGACAAGCACGCTGTAGGCCTAATACACAACATGGTAACCGTAAATACAGCTACAATAACCGGCATTACACATCATAACACTCGCTAGCATTGCATTATGGGAGACACTCATACAACATGGACATTTACATCCACCGACGCTACAGTATGTAATGTCTGTTCAAGCGCAAACTCCGTTCTCATTGTTCTTACTGGCGGGAATGCGCCCGCTTCTGTGACAGACGCGGTGCGCTCTGTCACAATAATCATAATCATAATAATCATAATAATCTGACTCTGGTATTAAGTTACACTGGTAAAATATTTCTTGGCAGAAGAATGGTTTCAGGGACACTAATAAATCATTCCACTAATTGTTGCACCGTGTCTAACTGTTCTAAAGTCAGTGGAACCTATGGCCTCTTAGGCCTTATTGCTTAATTCTAAAATAGATACTTCCAATCCTTAATTATGATTGGCAGAATTGCTTCAATGCCATTGCAAAACCCATAGATATATAAAGCTTTATATATCTATGGTAAAACCCAGCACAATCTCACCGCATTTTGTTCTATACTACTGTGTTACCACAAACTGATACATAGTTAGTGTGCTATCTTGTATAACCAGTGCTATAATGAGTCACTATTCTAGTTCACCAGGAAAACCAACCTCATTTCTGCATTAATGCAAACCAACAGATTCTCACAATCACCCTTTTAAAGACGAGCAGTGCTTAGACTGTTGTGCACAGTGAACAGTTTTTGTTTCAATTTAACTCTGAAAACAAGTGTAAAGGACAAACAATGGAAAACTGGAAAACCTCAATTGCCTATTTATTCCTTCTACAATCCCTATCTCAAACACATAGATTCATGCATGTGATGGAATTTTCAATAAGTTGCAGGCCAGAGATAAACATAGAAAAACTGGGCAATATGAGACTGCTGACAACCAACGCTCTTTATAATAATCACCATTTTATACTGAAGCCTGCCAACCTTCAGATTTCTTGAGCAGGATTTTCTGGCATGCACCTCCTTTTTTTACATTTTGGGGCAGAGTTTGACATTCCTTTTTTGAGCCACTTGTCCTTCAGCTTTTATTATTCACCCTACAAACAGATGTTCTTCATCACATTTTATAAATTCTGGGAAGGAATAAAAGAGTAACAGACTAGACCATCAACACAAGCAACATTATACAAAGCGTAATATCTGTTATCAAAGGTGACTGCCATTATTTAAATGTTCTACATCTATAGCCTACACTAATAGAATATTGTAACTTCCTGGGAAGTGAAGCTACTGTAGTTCACAGAATACTGTACAACAAAGTCATACCTAGCTCTGCAAGCAAAAGTGACCGACAAACCATGTTAGAACCAATATTTTTAATCACTATGACTATACATGCTCAAAGTTGCTCTAGGCAGTTATTTCCAAAGCTTTGAACCGGTTCATGGGACAAAAATGAAAACCAGAAACAATTAGTGTATTTGAAATAATGCTAACCGGTAAATAACGTTATTTTTTTTTTCTTCTTTTATCATTACAATTACAACAATCAAAATATTTTCTGCTTGTTAACAGATGCAGAGTTTGCACTTGTCTGGGTGGTGGACTGTTCAGTTTCCCTACATGTGTTTTTAAGTTTCAAAGAGATAGGCCAGCTTTTCTCCTTAGGGCAGGCTCTTTTGAGAGTCCAGAGACAGAGAGAGAGAGAGAGAGAGAGATGCAAGGTAAGTTCTTTAAGGTAGTTTTATAGGCTAAAAAGGTAATGTTGCACATACAGTACCTCTACAATGAAAGAGCTATTATTATTATTATTTATTCATTTATTTTTGGACACCAACAGGTTGCAATTTTTACACCTGTGTTTTTAACCAATTCAAAGTGTATCGTTACATTCCTAATAACAGTAATTTTGAGGTGAAACGCAAAACCGGAAATTGAAACCACTGATTATACCCGGAATGAACCGAATGAAAAACGAAAACTTGTTTGAAGCCCTTGTCATTTCAAGAGTGTAAGATTGTGCATTATGTATGGAATTATCAAACTGAAAATGGCAAGGAATATCAATTTCTTTCATATAACCTTGTCGAGGAATAAAACTGACTTTTCCCTTTCCCAGTGTCACTTCATTTGGGACTGGGCTTTGGTATCTCTTGAGATGCCAGCCCTGAGTGTCTCAACATGTCCTCCTCAATTATGGTGTTTTGTCCTCCAACGAGAATCGCAACTACGCCCTCCTCCTCGCGAAATCCTTCCGACTTCAGAGAGACCCTTCCCATCTGCCGGAGGTCCCCGAGCAGCACGGGCAGATGTCTGTTAGACAGGTATCGCACAGGCGCTGCCTGTCTCGTCCACCTCTCCTCCTCTGCCAGGTGCGCTCAATGAAGCCTTCACTTTCCATTTGTCTCCCCCCACCACCGCCACCACATGGCCCAATGCAGACGACGGAGTCTCGTATCGTATGCATCCAAACTTCTTCTCCTTTGACTTCCTTTCTTTGCCTCTTAAAAGTCATTGGGTGTGCCACCACTCAGAATGCTAGACTTGTTAGAACACCAAAACAGGTGGGTGAAGGAGGGGTTGGAAATTCAATTTGTTAGGATTATTATTGAAGATGAAATGTTCCGACAGGAGATGTTGCGGTCTCAAAGTGGATGTAACAGGGCTGCTCCCAGCCCTAATGGGCTCCTCTGATAAAACCTGCCCCTTTCCTCCTTTTTCATTAGCTGGCTTCCGTCATTAACCCTTTACATCCCATTACAAACTATTGCTAGAAAACTATGGCGGAAATTAGCAGCAAGCCGCTATCAAGAAGGCACACTAGCCAGACACTAAGAATCCCTAGAGATGTTGTAAACCTGTTTAATCAGCCAGGTCACATTCTATTTCCTGTAGGCTACAGACATTTTGTAAATATGTCTGGAGAAAAAAAAAAACTTTCATTCTGCCTATTGATGTAGCTCGTACTCAAAGCAGACGCGTACACTCGCAAAAAGGAAGATTATCTACATCAACAAACCTAAAGAAATCAGGTCAGAACCAAGGCTGTGTCACAAGATGTGGTACGGACAGACAGAGGATGAGCTTTCCTGTGATGATATCTTCCCTGTAATCTATAAAAAATGTGGGTGTGCTTTTTGACTCTTACTGTAACTCAATTACCTCTAAAAGGACTACGGTGAGCAGTAGCCTGCTTTTTATCTGTCAGTCAGTCTGGCAGTATACAGCCCACACACACAAACTCACACACACACACACACAGAGCCACACACACACACACACACAGAGCCACACACTCACACTGACAATCCGAGGGCAAAACTAGTGTGTTAGCGTTTAGTGGGCTCACACTATGAATCAAAGATCCAGGCGAGACTTTGAACTGGAGTGACAAGTTATGATACCTCATCCAAACATGAGGACAACACAATTTAAAAAGCCGCATTGGTGGTGGCACCTCTTGCAGTCCATCAAACAGGCTGGGCGGCGGTGCATGCGAGGAGCTCCCATGTCACACTGCACAATAAAAGTCTTGAGCGAGCTAAAAAGAGAAGGCTCAATGCACTGCAGCCGGAGCATATAAACAGGAGGAAATGATCCTAATCCAGGACTCAAGTGCCAGAGGGGGCAGACAAATACTCCCCCTGCCTCAAACAGAGCAACTTGTTTTGAAATTGATTGCATGCTTTTTTTCAATCCAATTATGAACTAGATGAAGGGAGTTCTCATAGTTAAGTGTTAAAAAACACTGCTCAATGCTCAATTTCAGGATACCTGCCAGGGAGTGTCCTCTCATAATCCTCTACAGCCTTGAATCTCGTGTAATCACTATTGTCAGTGTCACTGAGCTATTGGATAGTGCTACTCAGCTGCTAGCTAGCATAGCTTTCATCCATACTCTGCCTTGAGTCTGTCTGCTGGGCCTATTGCGCTCCAAATGGCTCACGGTTGCAGTTTCTGTAGTTTTGATGCGAAAACATAAAACACCTCGTAGCTGTTTGATATTTGCAGTGACATGAATGAATTGATGTAATCCAACCAATTAAACAAACCCTTGCATCTGAGTGTGAGAATTGTCCGTTTTTTAAAAGATTTCCCTGATGTTGAGAGCAACTGTGTAATTATTTATTGAAAAAAACAATTATTGTATTGAGCAGTTGTGTGATACCCATATGAACAAAGAGCATTAACTGAAAAAAAACAATGCAGCTATTTCACAAAAGCGGCATTCAGCTGTTCAGGACGACCAAGAATTAGAATTAGCTTGTAATGGCCGTACTCTCCCAAAACAACTGCAATTCTACAGGATTCCTTAAATGCTGCTTCATTATGACACTTCTCTTGTTTCCTGTCACGAAGCAGAGATGAGGAGAACCTTAATCTAGCCCCATCTTAATTCAGGCCATGCTCTGCATGCTGAGCAGGGGAGCTACTGTATGGGTGGGTGTTGTGAAAACCTGATGGCAGAGAATCATCATTCCTTCCCCTGACATCCTCTTGACAGCCGAGACAGGGGGCAATCAACCCTGTCTTCCCTTCTCTAGACCCTGGGGTTGGAGACACCCACTTAAGTAGCATTCAAGATGGACAGAGGCAGACCCTGAGGTGTGGCCAGCCTAGAAAGGCTGCCTTCCTCAAGGGCACCCGTAACTCACTGCGTGGGCTCACTAGCCGATGGGTTCTCAAGAGCAGGGCTGTAATTATTTGGGCTACACTCGAGCAGCTTAGAGGAAGTGAATCACAGTTCGCACAATTGCAGGGCCTTTGCCAGCACAGAGTAGTTCCAACAGGAGAATAAAAGATATACATAAACTCTTCAATTGTAGTTTACCAACAGATACACAATAATTATTCAATCTTCAATCTTCAACTGTGATGCAATAAATGTAATTTCGGTAAGACTGCCTGTCAAAAATCTGAATCTGAAAAGCTGTTGATAACCTCGAACTTCATTTTCACTGTATGCTACAAATAGACTGATAGATCTGTTAATGTGACTTTGGGTAGTATTGATGCATATTTCAGAATGTTATGACAATATGACAAATGTGGATACCATCAAATCAATCCTAATGTAAACAACATTAGATTTTTCAGATAAATAACATTGTGTATTCAGTGAATGCTAATAGTGTCGCCTTGGACAAAGGCGTCTGCTAAGCAACCATAACCATAACCATAATAAATACCTCCATAGCTGCTGAAAGCCACCATAACATAAAATAACCCTAATTTGGCCTTGGCTTCAGGAAACAAAAACATTCAAGGTGATATGCAATATTATTCAGTGTCCCAGACACAAAGGAGACCCACTTCTGCTGTTATTAACACGGTGAAAGCAAGACAAATCTGTTCTGAATACCATTTGGTATTGGCTAGAGCTTCATAGCAAGTCTCTTATTCCGACTGGCCTCACAGCGACAGATGAGCAATGTGCTGAATAACAAAGCTGGCAGAAGTCTGTTGTGACCTGCTGCTATATCAAAGAGACACCTTTACCTGTGCTCACCTGCTAGCTTTGAAAGACGTATGCATAATTGGGAAGCTAGGCACAGTTTGTAACTTGAAGGCAGATATTACTGGGCCATGTTTAAAGAGCTGCGAGTGCCGCTCTCGACAGGATGTGCAGTAGTCCTCCTGTCACACGGTGACTGGCAGCTCATCGTCACATTCCATAACTCATATCTCTTGGTGCCTGCCACAGTGTACAAAACCCATCCTCACAGGGAATCTCAGGGACTAAATTACAAGTGATTATAAGAAGGTGTCTGACAGAGTACTTTTATGCCCCGTGGATCATCTGAACAGGGCATGGACATCGGTTATACAATGAAATGGACGCTTTCATTACTTAAGAACGTAGCGAGCAGCCTCCCGTCACTCCTCCAGGGCTGTCCCAGCCCATTTCATCCTTTAAAAGAATCATTAGGGGCCAGTAAAACTGAATTAAGCGCCCATCAATCAGCAGCGGGGGGAGCGCTCCGGACTCGTGTACTTTCAGCCGAGGCCATTATGCGGCCGATCACACAGAGGGGGTCCGTGTGCCACACTGACAGAAGGTGAAGGTTATTTAGTTATGGATATGCACTTGTCTGCAACGGGGATGCCAGTGAAGGAGTCTCTTAATGCGTGTCGCCCGCTCAGTTGAGTGAGTGAGAGAGCGAGAGAGCGAGAGAGAGAGAGAGAGAGAGAGAGCGAGAGAGAGAGAGAGAGAGAGAGAGAGAGAGAGAGAGAGCGCGCACATCACTTTTGACAAAGAGGTAACCGAGCCAATACTCTCCCCCGCATTTTGCCGAGCGACGCCGCGCTAATGTTCTCCGATGGCCCGGAGACTGTATTTATGACTGCATGCAAAAGAGCGTTCAAATTTATGTTGCTTGAAGGTGAGAATGAGGACTGCTGTCGAAAACAAGAGAAAATATATGCATAGCTTTTTCTTTCCTGCAAGAAACAGCGCTGTTCAGCACAGACTCATTTTGTGAAGGGCCTGGTGAAAAAAAAACATTTCATGCAATAAATCAATCTACCTGAGGAAAATAGTACACATAAAGTACGCTGCCCAAACCTTATTGCACAGTTAAAAAGCATTTAATGATTTGAAGGCAGGGGAGGGGAGGATTTGGGGTTATGGCGTAGGTTTCTAATGATTTGAAAAGCTCCTTTCCTAATAATGAATTTTGGGTTTCTTCTGGCTCTAAGAAAGATCTCCATTCAGGTTTTGCGCTGTCAAGCAGCAGTAATAAGACCACTGAGACATTGGCTGAGGCTGACTGGCTTGAGCTAATATCCTGCTGAGTAGATGGGTGGTGGGTGCTCCATAAATTGCCCCGGGTAAATCCATCCACTTAGACAATGCATGGCAGGAGGAGAAAGTCAACTGGCATTTGGAGCATTAAAGGGATGTGGGCTGCTGAGCTGACGGCAGCACATGGTGCCGGTGCCGCCTGGGCCCCCACTGCAGCAGCAGCAGCAGCAGCAGCAGGAGAGAGGCTCCTCCATCCCTCTCGGGGGAGCACACAACTTCACAAAGTTCCTTCAGATGACAGACTAACAATGAGCGCCGCGCACACCAGGTGACAGGGAGTGTGTGCTTGTGTTGGCCTGCTGTGTGTTTGTGAGGGAGAGAAATAAGACAGGCAGGGAGAGAGAGTGAGTGAGTGAGAGAGAGTGAGAGAGAGAGAGAAGAGCATAGATGAAGGCTCACCTGTGATGGTGAGTCAGAGTTTGGGGAATGTAAAAAGGGAAAATATTAGAAAGGTAGAAAGAGAGAGAGAGAGAGAGACAGAGAGAGAGAAATTGAGAGAGGGAGGGTAATGCATAGAAGTCAGAAGCACAGAAAAACAGCAAGGAAGGATTGCAGCTGTGCACTTTTGCCTTTGAGCTAGAGGAGCAACTCCTGTGAACCTGCGGTTGGGTAATGACTGCACTTCAGATGGCTGTGTGCGCCACCACTCGCCATGACCACCACCACCACGGCCACGCCTCTTAGCCTGCAGCAGCACTGGGACCCAGGGCCTGCCACAGCACCATCTGCACACACCATCATCTCACTGACCACTGAGAGACAACACCTTCACACAGCCTGCTCCCTCTGCTGTGTGTGTGTGTGTGTGTGTGTGTGTGTGTGTGTGTGTGTGTGTGTGCGCATGTGAGACGGTCACTCAATCTTCGGAGGAAAACAGCATTATAGCACGAAGGCTATGTGTCGCAAAATGAAACTGCAGGGGACATGAAGAAATGGAAAAGCCGACATATTAAGAAAAAGAGGAGGAGGAGGAGGATGGGCTCATATCTCATTCTTTCACAAATCCAGGCCTATTTGTTCCACAGGATCTTGGAACGTTGCGAGGAAATTGCCTCGGACGACGACGTCTTTTCAAATACCCAGGGAATAAGGGAGATGTATTCAGAGTGATACATTCTATCTAAAATACTGAAATTCATTTCAGCTTTTTTTCTTAACCTCCTCTTATATCTGCCTGCCTGCCATATCTGTAAATGTATGACTGATAATGGCAACTTGGCTGCGTATTATGTCACTTTATGAAATTGTACGCTGAGCTTGAGGAAGCACACAAAAGAACTCAAATGCTTCTTCATCTGATCGTCACCCGCATGGCATACAGTACATTTGAGACAAAACTGGTGAGACATGAGCGGGCTGCTATTGCTTACTATCATATCTAGCCCACACCATGATTTACGACGATGATTTACAACAGCCTCAACTCTTTTCTTCTTCTTCTCTCTCTCTCTTTCTCTCTCTCTCTCTCTCTCACAGTCACTTTAATTCACCCCATTGCTGGGGTCACCTTCTGACGCATCAATGCCATGGGAGCAGACAGACACCCTACAACGTGTTGACCCAGCTGATTTGAGCGCTCCTCCGCGTGGCGTGAAGGAAAAGGTTATCTGTCTGAGAGGCCATGGGACACGTCTGAGGTGGGGGCATTTCTGTTTCCCACTCCACACTGTCAATCAACCCACGCCAAGCGGCTCTCACTCTCTCTCTGCTTCCTCAGCACCCTGCACAATTCTGCTCTAAACCGGAGATATGGGCACGGAGAAACACAGGAGACGCTGAATAAAAAAGAATCACCTTGACTTTGGATTTTTTATTCTGAAACAAAATGTGTTTTTCCTACTGTATATCAGAACTGGGGGATGCAACTCTCTACTGAGAGTCTACCAATATAAGCCCTCTTAAATGAATAAAACCAAAAAATATACTTGCATGAAATATGCACAAAAACAAAGGTGTCTTGTCTGATTTCCGACACAGTATGGTGAAATAACGAGAGAAATGGAATAGGATAGTAAAACAATGTTAGCATTCATGCTTAAAAATGACTAAAAGCAGTCAAGGGAATACCTTGATACCATCTTGTGATATGACTCGAGTATTCACATTGACACATCAGTGAGATTTAAAGACAGACGTTTCTGTCAATATCACTTGAATACACTTTAATACACTTTAATGAAACACAAACAGAGTGAAATGAGATGAATGGATTCATTAACCCCCAAACCCAGGGACACATTTCAACAGAATGTTAATACGCTATTGAAAAATGCCTTTTAAGAAAACATAATACACAAGATGGGTGCCCAAAATAAACAGGACATGAAACAGTCAGTGCATTTATCGAATAATATCTGTGTTTCCATGAATATGTATCTTAATGAGAAAACTACCAAAAAAGCAGAGGATGGAGATCCTTTTGGATCTCATTTTGAGAGGTACCATGATAATTGCCACCTTCAGTTAAAAAACTGAACAGCATACAGTAGTTAGTAGCATTTCACCTCAGCGCTGCCATGTTTGTTCTCTAACACCCAGGCTCAGGAAACTCTGCCCAGTTTGTGCTCAAACACTGTGCTACCACCGATTGCTAAAGGCCGAGCGCCAGCAGCTGTCACTTGGCCCTGGCTCAACCCTGAGCTGTGGAGGGACGTGGAGGACTTCTAGCAGCCACACCAGGCCCCTCTCCCCATCCCCATTAGCCAGCCGGTGGGTGGAGGCGCTGAGCTGATCTGGGCCGAGTGGAGATGCGAGGCTGCTCTTTCTCCTCCTGCTCTCCCGATGGCTGCACCCGGGACAGTAAATCCACGGCAAACAGCAGTTCACAGATTGCCTGCATGCTCTGGGAGAGGCGCTCCACCTGTGTCAGCGGTGACGAACAGCTGCGAGGGTCAGCCTGTAAATCATTCAGGAGCTGTTGCTGGCCCGGCTGCACCGCCACCATGGGACAGCTACCGCCAGCCAGCCAGACACACAAGGCAGCAGGGAGGGGAGAGATGGGCCAGAGGAGAGGGGGGCAAACATGGGAGGAGGGGACAGGACTGGCAGGGCAGGGGAGGAGAGGAGAGGAGAGGAGATGAGAGGAGAGGAGAGGAGAGGAGAGACCAGGAGAAGAGAGGAGAGGAGAGGAGAGGAGAGGAGAAGAGAGGAGAAGAGAGGAGAGGAGAGGAGAGGAGAAGAGAGGAGAAGAGAGGAGAGGAGAGGAGAGGAGAAGAGAGGAGAGGAGAGGAGTTATTGCCAGACAGACAGGCAGGTCGGGAGAGATGGAGATGGGTGGAGGAGAGAGGTGAACAGAGGGGAGGAGGGATGGGGAAGAGTGAGATGAGCAAAGAGGGCAGAGACAAGAAAGAGAGAGGAGAGGAGAGGAGAGGAGAGGAGAGGAGAGGAGGGGATAAAGGAAGGGCACATGACATAAAGAGCAGTGTGTAGAGACATAAAGAGCAGTGTGTAGAGACCAGAGAGGAAAAACATTGACCAATTTCTGGCTAGAAACTGAGTAATATGTCGCTTAGGACCCATTCACACTGGACTGTTTGGTCCGGACCCGGGTTCGCTTGGACAGTCTACCAAACCCGGGTGAACACAGTGGTCTGGGGCACAGTTTGTTAGAACTCCGGTGCAGTTTCAATGCTATCTGTTCCAAAACCAGGAAATAAATGTGTTTTTTTGCCACATTGCAAAGCGATACTGCTAGTGACAAGCTATTTATGACATAAACGGAACAGGTCTTCAAACAAAACTGTAATGTGAACTGTAATGTGGCTAGGGGAGAATAATCACAGTCCAGTTACTGTAAATGGATCCAGTGTGAAGGCAACTTTACTGTCCTCATTTTCAAATTATTAATACTCAATAACAGTACTATATTCCATTCTGTTTGGCTTGCCACACTACTGCATTAATGTCCATGTACTGGTGCTTTAAAAACGTGTGTTGTGGTCATTTGGTCATGTGCCTGAGCCAGACAGGCTAATTAGTGAGAGCAGTGTCTGGCTGCAGTGCGGATGTGAGTGGACACAGACTCAGGCCCGGTTAAATATCCATGTCCAGGAGGACAGGCTGTCGCCAAATAATTGATCCGAACAGTTTGTCCTTGCTCTGCACTGCTTCCTGCCCGCTGCAGTCTCAATAGGCAAAAAAGAGAGCAAAACAAACAACAAATGAGGAAGGAAACTCAAATAAATACGAGTCTGTCCTAAACAAGAGATTGGAAGGAGAAAGTAGAAAAACTTCTCTGCCCTGTCAAGAGTTCCAGTTGGCCTGGCAGAGAAAAGCACAGCTGAGTGTGTGTGCAGCATCAGCAGCAGAGAGAGAGAGAGAGAAAGAGAGAGAGAGAGAGAGAGAGAGGGAGAGAGAGAGAGAGAGAGAGAGAGAGAGGGAGAGAGAGAGAGGGAGAGCAGCATGGCAGCCCAGTGGGTTATGGATGTGGGGCTCGGGGGGCAGCGCGCCATACTGTATGCACCTCTCCATCTCGCTGGAGGTGACTTCCAATCAGAGCGTACATGCAGAGATACTGTTAATGACTCCTTTTGTGTGTATGTGTGTGTGTGTGTGTGTGTGTGCGTGTGTGTGTGTGTGAGGGGGCTCCACACCTGCCATTGTGTGTGTAGGTGACTGGCAAACGCAGTGGGACAGCGGGAAAGAGAGGGGAGGGAGGGAAGGAGTGAAGGAGGGGGTAAAAAAGAGAAAAAGGAAGAAAGATGGACAGAGGTTGGCGAAGCACACGTAAGAGGCACCAGGACAATGGTACAGGGGAGAGCAAAAGAGAGAAGACATGCAGAGGCATAAAGAAGGGAGGGAGAAGAAGAGAGAGACAGAGAGAGGCAGGAGAGAGAGAGAGAGAGAGAGAGAGAGAGAGAGAGAGCAGTAGAGTGGAAGAGGGAGGAGTGAGATATGTGTTCATTCACACTCCACTAATTAATTACCCAGCCTCTCTGCAGCAGGAAATAGAAAAACAGCCCCTAATTGTCCTCCATGGATGTTGGAGGGCTGACTATCAGGGGATGAAAACACAACAATCAGAGCAAAAAAAAACAAAAAACGCTCCAACAAAGAAAGTCCAATTACACATATTCACACTGGGTTTTTTTTTCCACGAACGTAGAGGAAAAGAGTGCATTTCACTTCCCTGTGCAGATGAGAGCAAAAAGCTATAATTGTTGCATAATTATTGACACAAAGAGACACAAAGACAGGCGCCCAGCAGCAGACTAAAGAGTGCTACAAGAATTAGAGAGGCTGAGAGAAGGATTTATTCTAATGGTCTTTGAGTGATAGGATTACCCAATAATAAGGAGATAAATCTCTGACCACTGGTTTGAAATTCCCATTAGCACTTGGTGACAGAGAGCTAAAAAGCCTCGTTAATACCAGGCCTTCCCAATTAAACTAAAAACCCCACACGTTCATTCACAAAGGGCCAGAAGACAGAGGGTTGACATAAGGGGTGACAATATGCAGATCTGAGGCTGAATGACAAAGAGAAACTCGGGGCTGTTTACCACCAAGTCTTTATATAGAGGCTTAATGACGCTTTGAATTGGGCTCCATAACACACATACACACGCCCGCTTCACCGGCTCAAGTGGATGGGGTCCTGTCAGCACATAAAGCAAGGGGGAGACAAGAACTGGAGGACTCAATAGTTATAGTGGAGAGAGAGAGAGAGAGAGAGAGAGAGAGAGAGAGAGAGAGAGAGAGAGAGAGAGAGAGAGAGCGGGGAGTATAAGCTACACCAGATCAGAAAACAAGGGATTATTCTTGTTTTTGCACAAATCAAATGCAACACTAATGGATCCTGGTCATTATCTGCGACTCCCTAATTAGGCCACTAATATCAGAATCTTTCATAATGATCAGACAAAAAGTGTTCCATTACAGAATTTCTATAATCTGCTGCTCTGCAAACTGTTTCCCTTTTCTTCAAACAGAATTAGCTACCTTCATTTCTGTACAGCTGCTCCCATTCCCAATACAAAGATATGCATCATCTGGAGACCCATCCCCGAGCTCATGAAACACTTTCAATTCAGCAGCCACAGCAGCAGCAGCAGCAGCAGCACAGCACAGCACACACATCAGAAGTATTATCATGGGAGATACACTCTGACAGTGCTTATATCAACAGCACGTAAAGTGGCTAGATTTTAAGCCTTAGTTGAAAAGGAATTTTATTCAACCAAATTAATTTGACAGATCAATATGTGTAGCCCTGGGCTTTCGCTCGGCATTCTCTTTTTTCTTGGGCTTTCCATCTCCTTCACCACTAGCACCAGCACCCACCCCAAATGCCTCTGATAAAAACACTCACATTAACCCAGCATGTAACTCTGGGTCAATTCCAGCATTCCATCAATCAGAGTAAGATAAACAAGAGGTCTCTAATTAGCAAACACTGTAAGGCCCAGTAGTCTACCTACATGTACCACCCTTGGGAGATGTACAGTAAACTCTTCTAGCTCTAGCTGCTCTTTTGCCTGGTTCAGTTCTTTGGAACTATAAACTATTAATCCAGGGTATCCTAGAAGATTTGTGTGCGTGTTCTGAACCTCTGCCACAGACAGAAATAATAATAATAATAATAATAAAAAAAACAGTACAGTATATCACCCTGAAAGACAAACATCTGCATTGGACAACACTGGACACACGGCATGATACAGACTCGGATATATTATTTTTCTTTTTCTGTTGTAGAAAAATGCTCTATAGTGAGGCAATGATACACAAGAGGCCACCTATACAGTAGCACTGGTAGCACAGTAAACGATAAAGCCCATAAGGTATGATATGAACCTTGAGTACCATAAAACACCCACAGTAGTGGTAGATACATCTCTGATATCTCTGATCTAAGTGTTTTATAGCTTTTACAACATGTTTGGCTGCTGATGCTATGATTTTACACGGTAGTTTTGACACCACCATAAAACCACAGCAACAACACACAACTCAACAACATAAACTCAACCCAACTGGACACAATGCTCCGACATGCTTGGCAGAGAAGGTACCCAGCACCAAACATAACCGCATAGCCACGGGACAGAGGTGGCGTTCCAGTCACTGGGCGTTTGATGCATGGCTGGGCTGGGTCAGGTCTGATTTGATCTGTTGCAGGGGCCACTCAGCGTGGGCGACACATCTGCCTGCTTTGCATGATGACCTGCTGTGGCTGCGGGCAGCTGTCTGAACTCAGCAGGAATATATGCTGATGTATAAGGGTCACCCAGGGGCTCGGGGCGCAGACGCCCCTCTTCTCCATACCTCAGCCATGCGCCATTTTAGAGCAGCTCATCACGACGGTGTGCTCTGTGTCGCCGAGCTCGCTCTCCTCTCGCCTGTGCCTAGTGTGGCCTTTTTAAAAAGGACTTTGTGAAGTGGACAGAGAAACAACAACAAACTCATTCTCTATTAATGGACCCACACGATTCCTTTATCATTTCACACAGAGGCTTAATTTGTAATGTGTCTTTATGTGTATAGGGCGCAGTAAATGTGTCGCTACAAGACGATGCATTTAAAATCTTTCAACTAGGGTGGCACTGTGACCTGGGGACTGGCTTGATCTGGGACTGGTCACAGAACATCACAGCATCTCGGTCAGCTGGCAAAAGCCACACTCCTATGAGTCCAGGACTTCATAAAGAAGGCAGACCCTTTTCTTGCCAATAAGGGCTACTTTACAAGGATGCCGTTTTAATGATACACTGAGGACTTTGGAAAACTTTGTTCTTAAATGAGCACAAATCGCGTGCCCAGGCTGGCCGTGTGCCACAGTGGCAGCAGTAGCAGGCTCGCCAGAGACGTCCACTCCTCTGAGCCCACACCACTTCAATAACTCTCTTCAATAATGGAAGCTGTCTAACCTCCAGCCACTGGTCAACATAGCACTATTCCTGTCAGCAAAGATTCCGCGGTTTCTTTCTACAAAGGAGACTTTGCTGTTGGGATGTTCTCAGCTTTCAGCTCAACTCAGCAGCACTGGACTGAGCTAAAAGATTGCAGGTAGATTAAAGGCAGAGGAAAAGAGAAAGAAAACTCAATGAAAGGATCGGGAGAGACATCCTCACCGCTTTGAGTCACGGTTTACAGTAAAAAGTATATAACGATACAATGTTCGGCTCTGTAAAACAGATATAAATCAGAGATTTTTACGACCTGTAAGAGTCAGTAAAATGTGGCTTTATTTTGTGCTCAAGAAGCTGTCACATTTGATGGTTGGAGGTAATGCCAATGTGACAGTGATGGAGCAGCCTGTTAAATCTGGCAGAAGTAGGGAATGACGCTCTAACCTTGGCAAAAAAGCAATCTGTGTGAATTATTGAACAGTGTCTGTAATGTACCCCAATGCGTTTTAGGGTCTGATTAAAGAGCAAGTCTATTTGAACACGAGTGTTGGCAGCACACTACACTGAACCTCCATGGACCACTGACAAAAAGGCTCAGATTGCTAGCAGACAATTTTACCTACTATTGCCATTCAGTCCTAATGTATTCCATATTTTATTCTATTTATTGAACTCTTTTATATTAATTGAATTTCATTATTGATTGATTCAAACTATTTTTATTAATGCTTTCATCATTATTTCAGTTCACAGAGCCTTAATTACTTTTAGTAGTGCCATTGTCTCAGTTGTCTGCAGGTGTCAGGATGGATGAAGTATGACAAGAACCTGTGTGTTTTACATGTGTGTCTATGGATGAGTACTCTTTACATCAAACCCAATTTGCCCATGTCTACATGAACAAATAAAGTAACCTGAACCTGATGTCTTTTGTTAGAGAAATCCCCTAATTAAGCCATGGCCATATTTCACTGCACAGGAAAAGTAAAACTGCATATGGCATCTCATGGATTAGCTGAAAATGGCACGTAACATTGTTGTGCATTATAAATGCATTTGTCAAAAGCAAAGATTTCTGGACTTGGCAGATTTCTCTAGTGTAGACCTCATTCATCTGAAAGATTTTCATCCTCCGATGAGTGATGACATAAAAGTCTCTATTGCTTTTTACAATCGTTAAACTAATAAGTCCAGGGAAAGCTTTATCATATTGATTAGTACTTTTAGCGGCTATGAATCAAAACAGACAGTATCCAGCAGCTAGGAATTGTTGAGTTTTCTGAGAGTGCTGGGCTTTGAGTTCTATTTACTCCATCAGATCAGTGCAGGAACAACACTCCTCGCTGAACCTCAAACTGTGTAGGAGGCTATGACTCCTGAGCCACACAAAGGAACGGCTGAAATGGAGTCTATTTAGATCTCTGATAACTGCCATGGACTTACATTCAAGAGTACGGGAAAGGTTATGGTCCTAGTGAGCGCCTCTAAGACATGGCTCTCAATTGACAATGTCATCCAGTATCCTGTCCTACCAGCCCTCTGATTTACTTTGCTCTACTGGCTGAAGGAAATCCCCTTCAACTCCAGTGCCAAGTAAACCACACAAAGCTTAACCAACTGGACACCCCTCACGTCCAGATGAATGTCCTACTTGGTTCAAGATACCTAAAAGTCCAATACTGAGCTGGTGTTGTCTCCCCTCTTTGCATTTTAAGCTACAGTAAGCTGTTTTAGTGGGACTGATCTGTATTCAGTCTGTTACACCAAATACATTCCATTCAGGTGTAGTCTGCATTTTAATCAATCTGTACCGCCTTACTCAAAGAGAGTGACAAACACTAAGGGAAAGACAACACAAGGTGGTTGGCTCTAAAATATTAGCAGAGAAGGGATTTCAGACTTGTTGCGACCATAACATCTAGAAATGACTACGAACATTTCTGGACATATTTTATTTGTGATCATTCTGGCAAAAATGCAAAATCACACTGAATAATGTGGAACACTCCAGCAATTTTTCAAGTAGATTTCTGTTATTTGAAGTCACCGAGTACTGTCTGTACAAGAGAAAAAGCCTACTGCAGCCAATAGAGTAGCCAGGCAGCTACAATGCCACACACTGGATATTGTCTAAACATTCACACTTAAATAATTATGTAACTCTATTGTAATTGTTCACACATGGAATAGAGCACATCATGAAACAATCATTCTTGTTTCTTATGTTAATGCACTTGACAACAATTTGCTTTTGCCTGAATTGTGGCTGTTGTCCAAATGAGGGTGATGATTGACAGATTTGTCTTCTATGCCAGTTCAGACATGACTGTAGGCCATGACTGTTGAGATAAATACCATTCAACAAGATGAAAGCTATCAAACTGCTTTGATTTCTATCTTATCAGCCAGTCCTACTTCAAGTACCTTAGAACCACACTGCTGAATAAACAATTACAAACCCACTGCAGATGCCACAACAGAGAACTACATTATTGTACAAGGACTTTCATCATGACATTAAAGACGATATTCATAATGACCATCTGATAGATCAATAACCAAGTATTCCTCTAGAAATAGTATCGTAATTTCTTGGATGCAACCACTAGAATACAGAATTGGTTATATGAATGAATTCCCTTCATTTTGCTCAGTTTGGCCTTTAATGTATACTGTTGGCAGCAAAACCTCATGACTGACATGCAAAGTTTATAGATAAGCTAAACTCAAACGCCTTCTGTTTTCTCAAAAAAAATCTGTACTGACATGTTTGATCAAAGGCTTCCATCCAAATTCTGAAAAAAAAACCCAGGAAAAAGCCAGAACTCAGTCAAACAGAAGGCTCATGACATTTATACAAGGTTCACATGTACAGAGCCGGGGATAAGTGAGGATACTTGCCATTCCTCATTAGAGCAATGGGCTGAACGTGCCCATGAAATACATACAGCCCTTTTAGTTCTTAATAGGGGGATACAGGGAAGATGCCAGCGGCAACACAGCATTGCAGACACACATCAACAAATGCCCCGAGGGACCAATCTCGTAAATAACCAGGGGCTGTGAACAAAAATGCAATTTCAATAACCAAGGCCCCTGTGCAATAAGAGCATTTGGAGTGCTCACATGCTCTGAAGGCACTGACATCAAACAAATCCAGTGAATCACAGGCGCTCGGCATGAACAGGGTGGCCAAATCTCAATCCACTTGAATGTAAAATATAGTGTAAAAATAAACTACACAGCATTTGTTTACAGTACATTAATATCTACCACTGTGACATGAATGGTTGCGCATCGGCCTATTTACTGCCTTTACGGAGGATCTGTCCCTGTTGTTTTCACAAGGAGTATTACACGCTGAAGCTGAAGTAACGCTGGAGATCCTACTTGAAATAATGGTGGGTCCTTGAACATGTGCCCTGATCCTTTACAGCAATGCATCCAGCTGTCAACAGCAACATTACCTTCAATAATGTGTTTTGGGTTAGTGGTTTCAGTCTCATCACAGATTTTAACAAGAGTAAAGAGATGGAAACATCACTTTTGTTGCATGAAACCATTATTGATAGATTTTTCTGTCCTTTTTGAAGATTACATTAATAGTCAATGCAATTAATAATTACTATCACTTACACTTTTAAAGATGACCAGACGAACAAAGTGCACAGGTCAAAATGTAGCCTCATGTATATTTTCTTTTAATCAGGAGTTGAAATGTTGTGCCATGCACAATAAACAATTTCAATCACCCACACCAGTGCACCCATTCACAAGATTAGATTATGATTGGTTGGTCCCTGAGCTGAGGGCTGTTGACAGAAATGTGGTCCCTTGCAATAACTCACCACGGGGGGAAACAATCTGTCTCGGGAAGGGCTTGAGTTACACCTGCAGTATGCTCAGCCGCTATAAGTCGGCCATGGCAAATAAGAGACAAGACTCCCCTCAGCCCTCCAGTAAATATGAGCCTGAAAGGAAGAAAGTGGGAACGAAAGAAACAAGGAAAGAAAGCCAAACCAAAATCCTCTTGTTTTATCTGGGATGAGCTCTAGCAACAAGAACACTGAAGGTGACTGTGCGTGTACTACAGTGGATCTGATTTTGAGCAGGCAAGTGATTGCATGGTGCAGGGATGTGAAAAATAATTGAAATACCCATTTCAACCAAAGCTCCACTGCTTCAGTGGTTTTAGGTAGTGAGGTCTCTGTGTGTGTGTGTGTGTGTGTGTGTGTGTGTGTGTGTGTGTTGTTTCAAACAGGTAATGTACCACACCACACACTCTCCTGGTGCTCAAAACACACTGTGATAGGAAAACTGTCCTTCAGACATCTAAACATTTCTAAAAGGTTTTCAAATGATAATAATAGTATTATTATATTAATGGTATTATTTTACAAAATTGTAAAAGCATTTTAGGTTTCATGGCCGTACACCAGCTGCTGATATTTAGAGAAGGTTGGAATGAAGTTGCCATTACAGTAATGGACAAGCAGAGATAAGTGGTTGGATTGCAGAGTTTTCTGGATGCTGCAACACATAATCTTTTCTGATAAATGTTTTTAGTTTGATATTACACAGTTCTCGTCTTGTGCAAGTAGAATAAAAAGAAAGGCCAAATAAATAAAGTTCATCCAGTCAAAAATTACAATCAATGTACCGCTTCTAATTTTTCATATCCATAAAATGAAAAAAAGGCGTTTTTAATAAAAAAACTTTCATAAAGGTTTTCTCCTGTAATTTTCACATAACTGCAAACAGACACACTGACAATGGTGCCGTGTCTGTAAGCACGGCATTACACACTGAATGCAGGCGAAAAACCAATTTCCTCATCTACACTTGAAGTTTCACCCACCCGCTCTTTCACACTGCGCACAGAACATATTACAATGAGCACAATGGAACACAATGCCTGGGCACAGTCATCCCCGCAGTGATAGTGCATTTATGTTCCACATGTAGGAACCCGACAACAGCACTAATATCTCTCTAATAAACTGATCCGTATGATAAATAGCCTATATGAATTGCATTAGGTAAATGTGGACTGGGGGGAAGACGGAATGAGGCTGAGCGCACCAACAGGCAGGATCTGTTCAGCCGAGATTGAGGAGGAGTAATAAGCTTCCCAGACACGACTCGTCTCATTATTCTATTCAGCTCAAATGGCATGGGGGATATGTGCACTGTCAGGTATTAAACATGACCTGTAATTTCTGGTGCCAGGGACGTGGGACTATACAGTATAATGGCGTGAATTTATACGATTTTCATTGCACACCCACCTAAATAAGCTGTTCTGGATGTGATAGGCCGGCAATTTTCTTTCATCAGGTGTATGCTGGTCTGCAATCACCCCCGGGAAGAGGGGAGAAAGAGATGTCAGATTAGTTACACTTGTGTCGGTTAAAACTGATTACTTGATTGATTCCCGCTTGTAAAACTCAAATAACACATTTAATTTTCATGACAGAAGTGATGGTAAATGACAAGAGTGCTCCACCATTATTAGGCCTACACACTGTTGCTGTCCTCTGGCAGAGCATACTCATTTCAGAGGGAAGTTGTTAGACTGGCAAGTTCAACATGTGATGTACATGCAATGAGTGTTGATTAAAGCTACAGTGTCTCCTGTGTGTGAATGTGATTTTATGCCCATGGAGGACTTTCCATAAGAGAAGTTATAGAAGATATATAGCACACAGCCAGCAACATCATACGTACAATCTTGCTTTCACAAAGACAATTTGATGGCTTAATTCCAGAACATAGATTCTGAAGAAAAGTAAGTACTGCAGAACTGTAGTTCTCGGTACGTGCAACCTCAAGGTATTTTCGATGCAGTTTGAACACAAAAACAAGTACTTCTTTTACTGCTGGAAATCGATCTAAAAACATCATGATGATGAGTATAATTGTTCAATCAGGAACAAAACAACGTCAATCAGCGTAGTTTTCAGCAAGACGCCGAATATACAACAAAATAGTATACTGTATAGGAAAGAGTGCAATCTTGCTACATTAAAGTAAAACACTTGTTTAACCCACTGACGAGGCTTAACATATCATTCCACTTCTAGGCTACTGTGGAAAGCTCTCTGCTAACAAACCAAACCAGAGAACACTCTGTCAGGCCACCACCCCCTTTACAACATCTGTTAAAGATCACAATATTTAGATAAACAGAACTGAAAAAAAAAAGATTTTTCAAACCTACGAACATATTAGTACTCATGAAGATTAATCAAAAAGAGTGACTCCATACTAACAAAGGCTAAAATAACCAACCTGAATTTTCAAAATCTTTTCAAAAAACATATTTCTATTACTTTAAAAGCATTCCAACATTGTATTTCTGGAAAATAAAGAGTGAAGAGCACCTCTACAACGTTTTCAAAAGTCGAGCTGAAGGCTCTTACCTCCTTGACTCAATTCACCAGAGGTGTCTATTTGAATATCATCACCAAGACGTTTTAATCTCCCACTGAAAACGAGTGCTCCCAAACGCCAGGGCGGTGGAGGAGAAATCCCACCTGGGCAAGAGGGGGGAGATTTGAGCTGTCAGCACCATACCGCTGCTGCTGACGCTGGGGGTAGAGTTGCCTAGGAGCCACACAGCTGGTGCTCCTCCTGCATCCACGGGACGTCATCTTAGAATGATATCCTTTGAGACAGAAGAAAGGATGCTGGGCAGTATTTGGGGCATCTCCTCCAGGCCAAAGAGGGACCGCTGGGAAGGGGCAGCACATGGCCCATATGCCCAGACACTTTGGAATATTCCACAAACATGTGAGGAATGTCTGGATGAATGTGACCTTTGCCTGTATAGCCTATATTCCAGACAGAGAAAGAGGTGGAGAGAGCCAAGTCAATTTGAACCAGTTTCCTGTTGGGCACTGTTTGTACTGTGCAGCCCCAAGGTCAGTGTGCTGACACAGATGTGACGTTCAGCAACGGGCTAAAACATGGTCATTCGCCTGGCAGCCACACTTGAGAA
The DNA here is from genome assembly GCF_963854185.1 of Sardina pilchardus. Lineage (NCBI taxonomy): Eukaryota > Metazoa > Chordata > Actinopteri > Clupeiformes > Clupeidae > Sardina > Sardina pilchardus. The sequence goes on from NC_084996.1 coordinate 33,177,798, forward strand.
TATGCAGAGTGTTTTGAGTGAGTTCAAGTGCAGTTTTTGGTAGATGATTTGTTCTGACAAAGTCATAATCCAAACAAATATATATATATATATATATATATACAGTATATATATATACAGCGCCCTCCACAATTATTGGCACCCCCGGTTAAGATGCGTTAAAAGCCTTAAAATAAATACAATTTTTATTGTAGAAGCATACTCTCACACTGAAAATTGTAGAAAAATGTAACCTTCAACTCAAGTGAATTTTAAGGTGGGAAAAAAAATTCCTGACTGAGAAATAATTATTCTTCATAAAATCACCTGTTCCACAATTATTGGCACCCCTAACAATTCCTAGGAAATAAATGTAATTAAAGTATTTCTGTCATTTCTGTCATTTCTACGGTAGTTTACAAAGTCAATCAGAGTCTGTAGGAACATTTATTTAGTAATTCTTAACATCCTGTTCCCCTGGGCTATAAATATGACATGACACAGAGGCCATTTCTCTTCAACATGGGAAAGACAAAGGAATATACTGTTCAAGTAAGGCAGATGTGTGTCGACCTTCACAAGTAAGGCAATGGCTACAAGAAAATAGCCACTCGCACACCTGCCCATATCTATGGTCAGAGGAATCGTTAAGAAGTTTAAAACAACTGGAGCAGTGGTAAACAAGCCTGGAAGAGGACGCAAGTTTATTTTGCCACCATGCATAGTGAGGAGGATGGTAAGAGAAATAAAAAAAATCTCCAAAACTCACTGTTACAGAATTGCATCAAATGGTTGCATCTTGGGGTCACAAAGTCTCCAAAATAACCATCAGGCGCTATCTACATGCCAACAAGTTGTTTGGGAGGCATGCACGGTCATGCACGGTCAAAATCATAAGCACAAACGTCTGGAGTGGTACTGGGCCTTCAACTGGGACCGTGTGCTTTGGTCAGATGAGACAAAGTTAGAGCTTTTTGGCAACAAACACTCTAAGTGGGTCTGGCGTAACAAAAAGATGAGTATGCAGAACAGCACCTCATGCCCACTGTGAAGTATGGGGGAGGATTGGTGATGCTGTGGGCCTGTTTCTCTTCCAAAGGGCCTGGGAACCTTGTTAGGGTGCATGGCATCATGAATGCTTTGAAATACCAGGACATTTTAAATCATAATCTGGTGGCCTCTGCCCGAAAGCTGAAGATGGGTCGTCACTGTGTCTTTCAGCAAGATAATGACCCTAAACATATGACCAGTCTAGAAATGGTTCACCAGACACCGTATCAAGCTCCTACCATGGCAATCTCAGTTCCCAGACCTCAACCCCATTGAAAACCTGTGGGGTGAGCTGAAGAGGAGAGTGCAGAGGAGAGGACCCAGGTCGCTGGATGATTTGGAGATTTTGTGCAAAGAGGAATGGTCGAAGATCCCTCTTTCTGTTTTCTCTAATCTTGTGAAACATTATAAGACAAGATTAGGTGCTGTTTTATTAGCAAAAGGGGGTTGTACAAAGCCTTAACATCAGGGGTGCCAATAATTGTGGCACACATGATTTGATGTAAAATAATTATTTCTTAATGTGGGATTTTTTTCCTTCTAAATAAATGCACTTGTATCAAAGGTTGGATTTTACGCTTTTTTAAATTGTGGTCCTATATTATTTGGAAAAAGCTAAAGAACATATCTTAACCATGGGTGCCAATAATTATGGAGGGCACTGTATATATATATATTGCTATTCTATAGCAGGGCTGTTCAATTAAAGATCAAGTTGGGTTTTCAAACCAATACATTGAGCTAGGCCAGACGGTTTCAGTGGCTGGTATGATAAGCAGCATTTATAATGACACAAATTAATGCAGGCCAATTGAAAAACAAGTAGCCTAACATGTATTTATTATTTTCCCTTTGAATTTTGTTACATTGGACACAGGCATATCAAAAACTGCATCCAACCTTTAGATGTGCTTGTGTCAGATGTGTGTTTGTAAACTGGAATTATTGTTTGTTCACTCAGAGCACATACTGACATTGAAGAGACAGAGTGTGACATCAGTCATACTGAAAACAATGGCAGATGGTGTTTTAGATGCATAGATAGATAGATAATGTAGATAGATAGATAGATAGATAGGTAGATAGATAGATAGATAGATAGATATATTCTAATCCAGCGCGAACTTTATAGGCGCTGCCATCTTGAATATTGCCATTACTGCGCGCCTGCGGAGTGTGACGAGTGACACTTGTCTGTGCTTTTCAATGAAAGCATCTTGTCAGAGAATGTCTAACAAGAGATCCTACTCATGAAAGAAAATGTCAGGTGAAAGGGAACATTGGGTAAATGATGTCAGATTGTGGCCAAACTTACCGATGAAGGTGATTTATTAACAACATAAGGTATTAAGACGTGTATTAATGACAGCTAACCTTTGCAACAGCCGCCTATGGAACTTTCTTAGCAGCCAGCCACGCAGTAATGACGGCGCTGCGTTACTTCCGTGTTTCGCTGGATTAGTGTATAGCCTACTTTATTAATCTCCAAAAGGAAATGACTTTGAGTTTTGAGGAAATACGTCAGATTGATTATAGAGATCGGCAAGTAATTTAAAAAAACTTGCTTGCATAGTAGGCCTACTAATCGTCCTGACCGTTGTCAATCTGTTAGGCCTACTTGAGTTAACGTCTATTTTGAACTATGAGAAACCCTTTGTTAATTCATGCTTGTCTTTTTCAGTGTGCAGAGTGCAGAGCTTTGCAAGATTGAATTTCAAAACCCCTGAAAAAAACAATAATAGACAAAATATGTCTTTCTCTACATTTCCAATCTACATTTTCTCTCTACATAAACCAATCCAACCATAGAGTTGACCATAGTGGTGACTTTCTAAATCTATGTAAATAATTTTGTACAATGTTTGTAAGATGTTAGTACATCTTCTATACACTGTAGGAATCACTATAACACATACCATTTTGTGACTACTGAGTTTTGTTTTAGCATGGGTATCCTCTGTGAAAGAGATTAGCATTTAACTTCACAGCCTGCGGTTAAAATCCTTAAATTTACAGACATGTCTTGGCTTTATTTTTGCGGTGAAAAACGTCACTCTTAACAGCCGCCAGTCTCTGATAAGACGTGAAATATCCACTGGAATTATGTTTCTTTCTATTACACCTGCCAGGGAATCCGTATTATGTGGCTCAGCTGCCTAGCAGGTAAATGTGTTAAGATACCTATTAGCCTACATTTAAAACAATGTATTAGCTAGAAATTATGCCACATGTCTACATTCAAATATTGAAGCCACTTCGAAAGTTAGTTTAGATCCAGGGACACTGCCATGGTGGAAAATGGAAGGTCACACTTACAGTAGGTACTCTATGCCTTCCCCCTTGTTACACAAGAATAACAAGTATCCTACACTCAATCAGTTGAAATACACAGAGATAGATATAAAGGGTATCATACATTCAATTTATCAAATAACCATTTATCTTTTTTTCAGAGATTCCAAAGAGGTCTGTACAGCATATCTTCAGAAAAGGATGGACTACAGCTTGGACTGCAGCTCATCATCCCTGTCAGTTCTCTGGTACTGTAGCTGCTGCTTTAAATTTTCCTACACGGCTGTTCAAAAATATAATCTTCAGGGAGGGCAATCAGATGGACCTTTGTATCAAAAAAGGAATATCAGGTCCTCTAGGACAGGAAAGTGAACTAAGTTGGTAGCCAAGATAGTTCCGAATCTAGGTTAGGAGCAGAGTGCAGATATTTTTTAATTTTCCTTAGGGCAGGAGAGGTGGAATGAATTAATTTCAGACTGCCTAGATATCACAGTGGTCATTCCATTTTTTTATTTATTTTTCACTTTCCACAAGAGGCTTGAGTGCACTTTTGCTTCGAATTGTAGTTTCTGAGCCGCGTGTAAGTGTCTGGTTAGAGCGATGTCAGCCCCCAACTGGGCGGCTGTCAGATCACACCAGCGCTCTTAATTGAATACTATATTACCCCTGTTCTCCCCCATGGGGTGGCCCCGTGACACGTGTGTTAGAGGAGGGCCAGACTGCCCGACCCTTCTCTCCAGCCTCATTAATTACAACATCACATTCTTTCCCCTTCACTCGCAGGCGGACGGGGGTTCCATTGGCAGGGCATGGAGAGGCGAGACGAGAAGAAACATCACAGAGAACACTAAAGCTCGGAGCCCAGTGGGGCCTTTCACACTCGCCTGGAGGAAGGCAAGGCAATGATAAGAACATACCGGGAAAAAGGACAGTGAGGGTGAAAGAGGAGGAAGAGGGTAAAAAAGAGAAATGTGTTGATTTCAGCAGTTTCCTGAACCCCCCCCCCCTTTCCCACTCACTTTGCTCTGTCCTTGCAACATTCATGATTTTTGACCATGAGAAGCAGAAGAAATGGGATGGAGGAAGAAATGTTCAGAAAAATCCGGCCTGTCGCTGCCACTGAAAATCGAAAGGTTTTTCAATGAAACAAGAGGAAAACAGACACTGAGGTGTCTCTGCAAAAGTGTTATCTGCTCACAGGAAGAGGCTGACCTCATAGAGGGGGAATCCTTGTGAAGGCTAATCGGCTAACAGACATCCTGCCATAGAAATCTAGTCCACCTAAAAGCCACCCTGCTGATCAGCACTCTTAGAAAATCATCATCACACGAGTCCATTCAGATACAGTCACAGAAAAGAAGGTCACCCCTCAACGATTTCAAGTGAAGTGCTGGCTGAGCGTAATGTTGGAAATACTGTCACAAGATGCAAAATAGGGTAGTTGAATAAAACCATGATTGGCAGATGTGTTTACAAAGTGCCATTAGAATACATCTTCACTTAACAGAGTAAGAGTATCTTCATCCCTTCAGGTTTAATGACATTTGTTAAATTAGAATCTTAACATTTCAAAACAGAACTCATCATACTCAATCAATTGTCCTCATGTGGATAAGGCATATATTTAATCACAATCATTAATTAGTTTGTACTTTAAACATAATTAAAGACAAGTTTTTTTCTCTCCCGCATCAACCCAGATTTTTTCCCTCACTTCTCAACCCAGATTGTCTCTGCTGTAGTTTGCGCCGACATCTTTTAATTCAATTAGCTTGTGACACAGCTGAGAGACATATGCTCATCTATTTGAGTGTGGCAAGGCTTTCAGTTGTGTGTGCCAGGGGAACAGGCTGTGCATTTGAATATGTGCCACCGCCGCTCTGCCCGCCGAGAGGAAGCGTGCGCCATGCAGGAGAGAGAGAAGAGGAAAGGTAAATATGACAGGATCACTCATTTCACCACCACAGGAGTTCATAATGAGCGTGATGGTGCTGCTACAAAAAAATATTAGCTTAAGCAGCGGTGATGCCAGCTCCCCATGTCTCCCCGCTGTCTCCCGCCCGCCGCTCAGGAAAAATAATGCTTTTAAACGGCTTGACATCAGAGGTCTTTAAAAAGTGTGCGTGCAAAATGACATCCAAATGCAGTGACGATGTCTTCAAAAACAACAACAAAATCTCAACTGTTATCCTTCCATATGCTCACATATAATATATACTGTACACACATTGATGCTATGGACAAGATACACACACACACACGCTCACACTTGCCCACATAATCAAACATAGTCTGTCATTCTGGGAGCCACATATCCACCAAAGTCTTGTTCACAAGTCAGGTTCCTAAGCTATTCTTTTCACCTTCATTAGCTTGTCTTCTGTCTCTCTTTCTTCCATTCTTTCTTTCTCTTCGCACATTTCATATGGAGCATGTCTATATTTTAATCGGCGCGAACTGCTGAGCCACTAGATGTGAGGTCTCAGCGCAGTCCTCCAAAGGCTTCACAAAGGCTGGATTCTGACAAGCACTGGCAAAGGCTGACAAGAGTTGTGTGACTGTTTCCCCAACATCAAAAAGTGTGAGAGCGTGCCTATGGAAGGGCTGGGAGGTAGGGAGGAGAGACAGCCACAACGAAATAAACACTCAGGCACTGCTCTTATCCAAAAATAGAGCCCTATGTGGCTGACACCACAGATACTTTTTAATGAGGGTGAGCCCATGAATATTTAATGTTCGCCTCTCCTTTTTTGTCAATTTCAGCTCAAAGGGCTTTCAAAAGGAACAATGAAAGGGTAGTATTTTTAAGGGATTTCCGAATACAAAAAAAAAAAAACCTTGTCTTTTGAAATTTTTAAAGAGGCATCAATTTACTCAAATGGAAACCAAGAATCATGTTATACAGCTGTTTCCATCCCTCTGAGAACATGAAAAATGTTCAGGCTTTTTTTCTAATTCTCTCACAAATGACACCTGTACTGTAAGCAAATTATATCAGTGCTCAAGTATTGAATATAATCACTGCTCATGTCTCAGTATACAAATTATAATAATCTTTTCATGAAAATGACTGTTAATAATTAATTAATGTCATTATAATAGCCTGTCAGGTTTTAATAATCTGCTAGCAGCAACAGATGAGAGTTTTGAAACACGTTTGAGAAATGGTTTACTCTTAAAACATGAATCAAAGTTGCCGTGGAACTCTCCATGCTGAGATAAACATTCACTGTTAATTACAGTTGTCAAATTAAGGCTGTCAAATAAAGTAGCATAAACACAGAAGACTAAAATGCTTTACAGTTGGTTGCCCAGGAAACATTATCTCTTTTCCATAAGCATGTGTTGCATGTATTAAAGCCAGAACTTAAAAATGGCCCAAGGTTACATTAATTTCTTTTCATTTAGTTTAATTTAGATCAGGATGATTCTTAACAATGTAAGGGCGTAAAAGTTTAATTTGATGTGACAATTGATACATTGTTAGAGGATGGAATTTCACTGCAATCTAAGACAGTTTGATTGTCATTACTGGCTGTAGCGCCCTGTTAGTCCATCTCTGTAATTGCCCCCTGGATTTCAATCAAAGACCACAATAGTATAAGGAATCTGCATGAAAGACCAACACATATTAGATTCTGGAGATTGTCGAATTTTGCAACCCTGTGTTAATTAGTAGCTCAATGTAGGCGTGTGTGGGGGTGGGGTGGTACAACAGGGCTAACAACTTTCCATTTCAAATACAAACACTGAAATCCACAGCCAATGGATGAAACATCACAGCTTCAAATGCTCAACTCTTCCTCTGATAGAGCAAATGGAAATGGTTAGGTTCATAGAGTGTGGTGTGTTCAGATACAAATGCATGAGTTCACAACACAAGGGGCACATGTGCTAATCACATGCACACTGGAGATTATTTAGATAAAAGCAGCTGCAGAGCGAATGCATGTACTGTAATGATAGATAATTGTTTAGCTTCATTTGTTCTGGATGATGACTATTACATTCCTAATGCATTTTGATCACTTTGAGACTGAATTTCAAAGAAAAGTGGTAACACACAAGGCAGCGACAATATATATATATATATATATATATATATATATATATATATATATATATATCATTTCAAAATGTGGTTGTCCGTAACTACTGTGGTGGCACACTGCGATCTGACAGTGGAGGCCCAGTTGGGAGATGAGAGGATGAGACGAACAGATGAATCACTGCTGCTCTTTGATCTGGCTTGTCGTGGCCCAGACACTCCCACAGCTCCTAATGACTCACGCTTCTCCCTCCAAAACGACTGCAAGTGAAGTGGTCACATTCAGGCAGTGAGGCATGGGTGGTGTGCCCTCCACATGGACTTGTGGACATGATCTCCAATCTGGGAGACAAATGTTCCAAACAGCAAAAACGGAATACCCATCTTTAGCTTGCTTTGCACATGGTCTTGCTATGGAGATCACAAGAGACTGCTGTGGTTGTGTTCACCATGAGCAGTATGGTGAGGCTCTCACCCCATGAACGTTTGAGAAGTTCTGCTCCTCTCAGGAGGCTCCTCAATCTGTGGCATAATGGTCCTCAGGGACACCACCGAATGAACCATAGGATGGAATGATGAGTCCGTACCACAGCAAAAAAGTCATTTCTTTTGGTGCTACGATGATGAAAAGTGTAAAAAAGAGTTTATAACAGGAAGTTTGCGTATGACACTTCATCGATTCTGTGATTCACTAGACTGAATTACTCCAGTGCCAGCTTGGTAGGCTTTACAAATAACTTGTTCTCCTGGGAAACATAACCCACCGGCAAGACCAGGGGAAAAGGGGAATGGGTCTAGCTTCAGAGAAAGGAATGGATCATTTTGTCATCCTCCTGCCCTATAATCCAGCCTCAGGCGAGGTAACAGACTTCAACAGAAACACTTTACTCACCAGGTGTGTCCCCACCAGCAAACCCTTTCTAGGATATTTTGAGGATTAAAGAAAGGTTAAAAACCTTTATGGTCTAATTAAAAAGAGACTCGACACAAATTAAGATGGAATTTATGCAAATTCAAATAATCTATTTTGGTGTATTTCAGAGGGCTGAAACTATGAGTCCAATAGATTAATTTTTATGGATGATTTTGCTGTGAGGACTACTGAAAAATATTTGGGTACCATAGGGCAAAACTGGCATCTAAGGGCATTTTTCGACCAACAGAGAACAGGTTCTTGAGCCAGTTCCGTTCAGAATGATGAGCCAGCCGGTTGTCGAGGAACCACAGAACCAAGTTTTGAACCAAATAGAATTCTAATTCTGAACTAACTTTTAAGTTTCAGAACTGGCAGAGCGCAAATCAAGCTTAAAGGAAAACTTCACCGTTTTTCATATTAAACTATGTTATTCCCTTAATTAAGACGAGTTGATACATACCTCTCACGTTTCAATGCCTGCACCCACTGGCTCTGGCGGACGGCGCTACTTTGATAGCACTTAGCTAGCCCTGCTTAGAAATGCACTACGTTTTATTTTATGCCGACTGTAGCATTGTGCTGATAGACAAAAAATCGTTATTTTAAAGGCACAGTCTGCATTTTAATCCTGGCTTTCCTTTTAGTGTGTAAAACTCTTGATGCACTGTAGCCTAGTACAATCCTGGCGCATAATGAAAACAGTTAGGGCCTACTATTTTACTGACCTGATGCCTCTGCTGGACTGAGTGACAACATGTATATACTGTATGTGAACATCAGTTAGACGTGACAGCCCTATTTTGCACTAATTTATTTTTGGTCGAAATGCTCTCGAAATCTGGAATTTAAACCAGGACGGAGCCAGTTCTCTGTTGGTTAAAAAAGGCCTATAAGATGACATCCAGAACATCAAGGATTTTTTACATCAAAAAGTGCTTATATTAATCTCTCATCACCAATAACATCAGAAAATGAAGAATGTCATGAATGAACTAAGTGAACTGAAACCTCTGTAACCTCCAAGAAAGTTCTGGAACGGATCTGTCTTTAACCAGGCATATCATCACTGTTACTCTTGACTTAGGGTCAACACTGACACAGATCAGATTCTGGCCAGAACAATCAGCTTTAATCTAGAACTGCAAAAGACTTATCACTCATAACACATTTTTTTTTCAAGACAGCCTGATTTTCTTCCGCAATGGAGCGGGTGATGAGTTGGCAGTCATCAGAAATAAAGCGTGATCATGTCTCGCACATTGAGTCTGACATGTCGTGCCTTGCGCAAATCTACCAAGTGCTAATTCAGAGATCCTATCTTTATCCTGAGTGTTGCATTTGCCACTGAGACCCATCGCAATCACTTGAGTGAGAGCTAATGCAAAAGTGGCTGAACAGTGTTAATCATTACAACACTGAAGTTGCTGCTCCCAAGATGGCATCAGAGCAGGTGCTCTGAAAGGAGCTATTTCAACTCTCTTCCCAGGCTGTGCCCATCTCACAGAATTCTGCCATGCTGTGACAGAGGTGACTGAGTTGTGATGCAGTTGGCAGCACCTGCACTTTCATTCGCATGAGGGAGAAAGAAGGAGCAGCCAGCAGGCAAAAGATCATTTATTTCTGCCATTATCCCGCCACTTTCATTCGTAGCAATGTGACAATGCTGTGAGGTCAGGGACTGCGGCAATTCAAACAGACCGAAGCCACCAATAACTGGAAGTAACTGACCCATTCCTCACAGTGTACAGTATGCGTGTGTGTCCGTGTGGTTGGGGGTTAATGGAGAGCTCACGCATATGCACACAGTCCTGTTGAATCCCTGCAATCCCTGCACAGGGGGCCGAAGAGAAACCCGCCCTGCTCCTCTGTAGTTTAACAGGCAGCTAAGCCGTATCCCTCCAAAACACTTGGCTCTGGTGCAGAGGAAATGGCTGCACCACAGACACCTGGACCTCCTCTGCTCCGGCTCTGACGCTGATTCTCAGTGGCATGGCGAGTTTCACGCTGGTTTAGTCACAAGCCTCATGAACCTTGTTGCGATACAGTGAGGAACTTCTGCTTGCGTTACTTGATATTTTGTCGTGGTAATTTTTCACGGTCTCAAGGCGCTATTCAGCAGGGAAACAAGGGTGACCGAGAGAATGTGTGGTTGTTTCATGTTTGTCATGCAAGATGCCTCGATGCAGCAGTTAAAAAGCATTTGATGAAAAACAGCACTTTTTTACAGCCAAACATCCACACAAATCTCCGCTTCCTTTAAACATATCAGGGGAAACAAGTAAATATTTAGCATTTGCTTTTTATTGACCCGTATTTTCCTGCCTACAGTGTGACATAAATGATTCAAAGGGGGCCCCCGTGCAGGTGGGTATCACAGCAGCCCAGCAACACTCTGCTCTAGCAGTCTGTCACACCTCGTTACAACCCCTTGACATAAGGAGACTGCTAGGAATCCTAAGACTTTAACAAATCTTTCACTAGGTCACCAAGAGGCAACCAAAGACCTTTCTGAGAAGCGATTTCTTATCCCCTTTTTTCTCTTCATGCCTTTTGCTCCCTCTCTCCCTTTGTTCTGTACAACTGCAGTTTCATCTCTTCAGCAAACGAGAGATGGAGAGAGAGAAACAAACACACACAAACACACACACACACACACACACACATAGAGACGCAAGCAAGGTAAATCTATTTGATGGAATTGGTAATTGTGTGGTGCAGGTCGCGGCGCTGCTAAGAGCCGAAATGGATGGGCACCGTCAGCTCCTCTCTGTCATCCTGTCAGTCGACCAAAGCCCCCGGGAGCCCTCGCTCCTGCTGACTCATTTCCATGCATCCCGTCTAGCTCCAGCGCGCACAGGTAGGGGCCGAGAGAGGAAGGGGTGACAGAGGGAGGGAGAGAGGAGTTTAAGAGTAGAAGAGAAGAAGGGCTAGGGAAGGGGGTAGAAAGGTGGGAGGTGTGGTAGAGGGGCGGTGGTAAAATGGAAGGGGTCTATACACACACACACACACACACACACACACACAGACATGGATATCACCAGAGCCTAGTCCCACTGCTCCCAGGCGGAATTAAGCAAGCGGAGCGGGCCTTGGCTAAGGTAAGTGAAAAACCTGTTAGGGAGCAGTGGCAGTGAGGCTGGCTATGGATTTTTAAATTATCCCTGCCTGTGCTCATGACAGGCGGCTGGGAGAGGGAAGAGTCATAAGCCCTTAAAAAAAGCCCTCAGCCTCACCCCCACCCACCCTTGTTCTCAGCGCCCTACCCAAATCCCAAAACCAAAACACTAAGAGCACAGGTTTCCCATTGAGCTCTTTACACAGCAGTGGCATGCCGAGATACAGGATCTGACAGGGCAGTTATATCTACTGTGAGCACACACACGCACACACACACACACACACACACACACACATATATATAAACAGACTTTCTGTGTAGTAGAGTCTGCAGACATGAGCCAAGAGTGGTGGAATGCGAAAGGTCCATTTAGCCTCTGAGAGGCTAACAGTGGAGGAGGTGTAATCGTTAAAATGGTCAATAAATTAGGTAGTATAGTTTTAACAACTTGGCACAGACAGCCCCCCACTTGTATTGTGCAAGTGTGTGCCTTGTTCAAGTCCGAGAGAGTAAAGCCCTACCTCGGCTCTTCAATACAGCTAATGCAAGACAAAGGAATGTGTTTGAAACAGGAAGAAGACTGGCTAAGTCAAAATTCAATAGTCTTGGACCGACGCCCAAAAGCAGGCATTTTATTCATGAATCTTTCCTCTGCCTTTCAGCGAAATGGAACAAGACGAAGAACGTCTTGAATTCTTAAAACATGAAATTCCACCTTGAATTCTTTTGTGTATTGCACAAACAAAACTGAATAAACTTCTCCCAATATTTAAATACATTTCCAGGGACAAGTTCACTGCAACAAAATTAATTTGGAGGTCTGTGAGTGGATTCTCAAATTCCACATTTTTTTTACATAATCAATTTCTTTTTCTAATTAAAAACCTTAAACTTCCATATTTCAAATCAGAGGTCAAAATGCTCTGGTTCCACTTTCACATGGTTCAGACAGAAGAAGCTGAGACACACATGATGCTAATCACTTCAAGAGACGAGCAGTTACCGCAACATCTGGAGATAATCATGACCATCTGAAACATCTATATTAAGACAAACTACAGTTCAAGGGCCTGGTGCATAACTGGAGACATATGTGCCTTACCTGAAGCAGAACATATTCACCCCAGAGCAGCAAGGAGGACAGCAGGAAGGGAGGAGGGAAAAGAAAGAAAATAGATTAGACACACTACATAAAAAACAGGACATGGTTCAACAAAAACACGGTTACGTAACACATCATTTATGACTTAAAAAAAACTAGTCAAAACCCCTTCAACAGGTCTGAACCATGTACTCGAACACGAAATAGACACTGATTAGATTTTGCAAAATAAACTCAATTTTGATTTGCAATGGACTTAACATTTGTCATAAATGTATTGTGCAGCAATGTGAGTGAGTTGAGTAGTACAGGATATCTCCACGGCTGTGATTTAACTGAAGACATGTGGCCGCAGATTGAGTGCTACAGGTAATGACTGCCATCACAGTGCCATATTGCCTTTGTGGAACAGTTCTTCTACTGACCAACTCTGAGTTCATGTTTTCTCTTGTTTATTTTGACTCTAATCAACCAATATGTCACTCTGCTGTCAAGCTGAAAAGCTATTTGTGCACAATGATTTTGCATTCCATATTCATTTGTACATTCCCTCTACCTTATCTGCTCCCGTCCCTCACTCCAAAAGGTTCAATCCAACATCAAATTGCTGCCCGTCATTTGGCCGATGATTTACATATTTTGAAAGTCCTTAAATGTATGGCCTGTCTGGCTCCTTAAGCTTGGTTGGCTACGTCTTCCGCAAAATAATGTCAACGGTGTGGATGTATTTGACCATTCGAACAAGATCTGCATTGAATATTTGTAGCTCAAAATCCTTGTGAATGGTCATCTGTTGAACATATAAGCAAAGCCAATGGATCCTAGCCTACCTAGAGCCAATTGCCTTATGTGGTGTGTCTGCACTTTACTGTGTTTAGTGAAAAACAAAAACAATCTCCTTGGAGAGATGTCTCAGTAAATATATCTAACTTTTTGTAATGTTACAGAGAAATATGTTAACCACTCTTGCTTCAGTTTGTTGGCAGGTCATTATAAGTGATCAAGACCTTCAGGTCAACCTCTTTCTGTTGCAGTAAGTTGTGCATAACAGACAGACAGGCGATCATTATTCAATGATCAGCAGTTGAAACTATGCATAAGTTTCCCTCATTACAAACTCTGTGACCTTAAAGGAGCCACACACACTGATATTCTGATGACTAGTTTTGCTGCTGCGCCGTTGAGGACTGGCCTATTATGAGTTTGGTTAATGTTACATATCAAATATGGAGTGATTATTTGCCGCAAACAGTTGTGCCAGAATATCCTCACATGTAATGTCTAAATAACGTCCATGCAGAAATGAATAAAATACTTTTGAACCATCTAACTGGACAAGTGTTTGACTGAGCATATTCTTGATCATGGGAGAGGCCTTTTGTTTTGATAGGAGCAAAAGGAAACACAGACCCCACTGAGCACGGACCCTACTGAGAAACCCAAACCTCCTGCATGACTGACTTTTCAAAGAGGGGGGCAGGGCCTCGCACATGTGCATCAACAGAGCACACATCTGTTAGACACCCACTGATAAAGAAGACAATGTGATTGTGCCTCACAAATGTGAAAGTATGTATGTGTGTGCGTATGTGTGTGTGTGTGTTTGAGTGTGTGTGTGTGGCGGGGGGTTAGAACAATGCAACCTCAGCTAATGAACTTGCACTGAACTCCCATTCAGCCTAGGTTGTCTGTGTACTCAAAACGTCCCACAGCAAATACACATACACACACACACGCACGGTCCCACTCTCCCCCTCCTCATGCGCTCTCTCTGTGCCTCTCCAGGGCCACTCCCTAGCGGAGGAGGGGATGTGCCGCTCCCCGGCCCCTCTTATGTGCACAGCTGTCTGCCCACACATTCCCCAGCTGGCCTGTGATAAACAGGAGAGAACAATCCTTTTCATGTCCCTGGAAGCTGAGCCCTGCGAGGAGCCAACACTTGCTCTGTGGCTGAGGTGTTCGGGGACAGCCCAGTGCTGCACCGTCTGGAGCCGTCTGAAGTGTGGCAATCTAACCCGACCGCAGAGAAACAAACACTTCTTAGCGTCATGGTTATTGGTAATTATTTTTTTGATTGTGCTGTGTTGTTTCAGGTCAAGCTTGTACATATGGCACTTATATCATGACCTTAAAAGCCTCACATACACACATACATGGGTGGCCATACACACTTCCACACATATTGTTGTTTCTAGCCAAATTAAACACGGCAAACCAAATCTCGTCGAGCATGATTTATTCTCCCATGCTGCTGAGCAAGCAGATCTTGAAATTAAAATATTTCATTTGGTAACGTCTTTGTTTAGACTTGCACTGTTATCATTCTCGGCAGAGATAAAAATGAAACTGAGAAACTCTGCGTCCTTGCCAGACCTTTGTTAATGTTCGTGAATCATAGCAGGTCTGGGAACAGTACCTCAAAGTGCTTATTTCCACTGTTTCCATAGTATATACTAATATGAGCGCTTTATTTAGGAGGCACTTTTGCCACATTCTTAAGATGTAAAATGACACCAAGGCTCTCAGTCTAAATCTTTTTACCCCCTACTCAGGGTATTAACATAATCAGTACTTTCCCTCGGTGAGAAACATTTCTTTTGGAAAATGTAACAGCATGGGAACCGAGCAGACAATCACTTGCATCAGCTGTAATTATGTCAACACTCGGAGCCTGCACATTTTCCTTGGAACGTGCGAGCATTTTGAAACATCTCTCATCACAGTGTGTGCGACTCTGGCATACTTAATGGGCCTCGTCCTCCAAAGCGTTGGAATAAACTTTTATACCACAGGTTGATTTGATTTCATGGAAGACGCGGTTAGCAATTCGAGAGGGTGATACGGAGGGCAAGCTTCGTCCCGTCTGCCGGAGATTGCCTTTGTGCGCGGGCGGTGGGGGGAGTGGAGTAACGACAGGTGGCGGGGACTGTCATCTCGCATCAGCTGACCTCTGGGACAAGGTCACAGCTCCTGCCACTGGATCGATTAGACGACGATGTCATAACCACGAATGGAGATGTACTGCAGATGGAATTTGGGGATCCGCAGAGACATACCCCTGCCCACTACCACAACCGTTACCATGGACATTCCCACAAGCCTGTCAGACAACAAGCTCCGTCTGCTGAGGAATTGTGCTTGCTGTTACTCACTACTCCACCCCATCTCCCTGTTTAGCACAGTTGTGTCACCGCATTGTAATGACACACAGTCACATTGTATCATTTCAATTTCAGATAACTGGAACACATTTCCAAACATGATTTTTCAAAACACATTACAGAGACTTACATACGGACATGTAGACACCATATGTCATACATCACCTGAATGTTAAACAATGTTGGTATGTTCCTATCATATAATGCCCCCATTTCCCACAGCATGGGGGGAAAGTGCTGTGGTTCCGTACATAGAATCACTAAGTGGAATGCTTTGGCCCAGATTTTAGCCTGATATGCACCACACACAGCTCTTATATGAGTGAGTCTTAGGCCCTGTTTACACGACGACGTTTTTCTTTAAAGCTGTGTTTTTTTTCCATCAGTTAGGCCTTGCGTTTACACGACGACGCCATTTTGGAGGCTGAAAACGATGGTTTTTGAAAACTGTTTCCAAGTTTGGAGGTTTTTGAAAACCCCTGTTTTTGTTTTGCCATGTAAAGGCACATCTGGGGTTTTTATGACAAAATAGCCCCACCTCGAACCTCTAGTCCAGCCCCCGCGCTTGACCTCACCTGACTAGACCATTGGCAGAACAACAACAATGGTGGATCACGGAGCCGTGTGTGTTCTGCTGCACTACTGCATTTGTTGACAATGCTGAAACAAAACCTTGCAATTCTGCATGATTTTGACGACCAGCGACAACGCATTAACAATAACCTGCGCAAAAATAGTCTAGGCTACTTTTAAATCCAGCACCTCCCCCTGCTAGAAGAGTTAATGAACACGTAGCCTACTGTAATCAACTTAATGCAGAACTAGCCTACGCGCATACATTTTGTTTGAGCAGGAGTTATAGTCTAATACGCACACAGCATATAAAATAGCCTATACCCTAAATCATTTATAGTGTCTGATACCACAATAGCTACTGGCACGCTGGCTTCCTTTACATTTCAGTAAATAATGTAGGCGAATGTCCGTCGCCTATATTAACCGTGCATGCGAAATACAGGGTTGGCAACTTCAGGTGTTTGGCGGCGGGCAGTTCTGATAGACATTCGATATTATTCTAGGGGGCCATATACAATAACATTACAAGACAGAAACTGAAAAGCAATACTGTGCATTAGCTCTCAATGGTTGTGCAAACATCCACGATGTAAAGTGTGCTTGACATATCTTATTGCTGTTTAGATTTTGAGCGCGCTCATTGACGAGGAAAGGCATTTGCATAGCTACCAGTGATGCGCGGGCTAATCCAAATTGAGCGGGCGACCGCGGTCACCCGCGGTTATGGGTCAAGAAAAAATATTTTTAATGATATTCGGGTCATGTTTGGTCGGGTTAGTTAAAATAAATACACTGTCATTTATATCGTAGGCTACACATAATTGTCTTTAGAAGAGAAAGACATAATTTGCAGCATCCCCACTGAATCGCGATTCTATCCCCCACATTTTGTCACGAACATGTAAATGTAGCCTGGCAAGCCAAAGTAGAAATGCACTTGTTGTTTCAGTAGACAGACCCTCGGCTACACTTGACATGCAGTTGTGTTCTGTTCTCATATGCTTTCTCTGTCAATGATCTTCAGATTTTTTCTCGAACTGCTGGCCTCCTCGACAGAAAATTTGGCTAGTGAGCAGCAAAGTTGCCGATCCGATGCTTGCTTAAGTCTGATAATTTGCAGCAAGATCAAATGGTATTATGGAACCATGGACTGAAAGTCCCCGATCAGGAAATACTTCTTAATTTAATGTCATCAAGGCATATAGCCTACAGTTGGTATGAGCATGCAATGTGCATCCTTGCACAACTTATTGTGGCTTGTTGGAAAGCCCCACGTCATATAATCGCGGAGCAATGTAACAGAGATGTGTGTTTTTGACGCACTCAATCGGGCTCTATGGGTTTTGGTTTTGGTTTTTCTTTTGGTCCATTGATGAAGACGTTAATAAAGAGTTTCTTAATAATATTCTATGCCTGCATTTCATGCTTGGGAGAGCTTCAAGGCATTCATGTGATGAACGGCTGAAACAGAATTTGTAGGCCCATAGGAAAATTTTCAATGTTGAGTCAAATAGCAAATTTTTGGATGAATGCTGACACGGAAAAAAACATTTTTGGATAAATGCATGTTTTCCAAATTCTGAGCAATCACTAGGCTAGCCTATATAATTAGGCCTATATTTTTTTACATGCATATGAGATACCAGTTTTGCGTAGCTCAATGGCGCTACGAGTTAGACTACTTTTTACAATAAGCGGGTCGGGAAGCGGGTCGGGTACAGTATTTTAATAATTATTTTTTGCGATCCGAGTTGAGGTCGGGTTAGTTGAAAACGGCGGGGCGGGGCGGGCCGTTCAGACACGTACCCGCGCATCACTGATAGCTACTGTCGGCAAAACCCACTGGCGTGCTTCTTCGGGGCAACTTGGCGTTTTCACCTCTGTGTGTAAACGCAAATGTTTTTTTGACCGGTATTGTTAAAGGTGTGAAAGCGGTGAAGACAAAAACGCTCAGCGTTGTCATGTAAACGGGGCTTCAAAAGACAGAACAGCTCTCTGTAGTGAAAGTGGCATATCTCTACTAGTGTTTTCGTCACCAAGCCACAGCGGCCAGCCTCAAGAGTTTTTGTGCTCATTTCATTCAATTTTGAATTACATATCACTTGTTAATACAGTAAGAATAAACCATCACGCAACAACCTAACATTATAGATGTGTGCAAAGGTAAACAAATGTATTCAGATGTTCAACTGTTTCTGTTTACTTTGAGTTCACTGTGAACATTTGTTAACACCCACAAACAATCTGAAGAGGTAGTTCTCAGAGAGCAAACATGGACACTGAACTACAGCTTTTTAAAAACAATTTGCAATGTTTACAGAAAAAATTTCAAATTTAAAGAGTAATGAAACTGTGTTCAAATGTTTATCTTAGTTCACCAAATTTGATACTATTCATGCTATTCAAAAAGTAACAACTTAGTTGAAAATGTACGCATATAGCTGGACATTGTGTTTTTTTCTTCTCCTGGAGCACAAGATGGGCAGTGGGATTAACAGAGCCACAGGCAGACCCAGTGTGTGGGCTTGACTTTGACACTGTGATTCTCTCAGAGATTTGATTGAGCCCCTCTTTGCCCCTCCTCTCTGACTCCCTCGATGGAGAAGCGGTTCATGCTGATTCAAAAAAGACATGAAAGCCCTGCATTGTTCTTTTTTTTGTTCCTGGGAGTACAGTACAGTACATCCCAAATTCAAATGAAACAAGCTGCAGATATATTTTGTTAGAGATGTAGTAGGCCTTGCGTAATCAGTGATCAGTTCACTGAGGAATGCAATGTTGGGATTTACAGTACTCCCACAAAACTACAGTAAACGCTTTAGTAATATCCATGTGTTGTTGCCTTTGCATTTTAAGAACTACAGCAACCCAAGAACAAACTATAGGAGAAATGTATTTGTATATGGATCATATTATTCATGTGAAGATGATAGAAAATAAATCCTGAAGATACACACAAATCTAAACAATTGAGTAAAAAATAGGTGGGCAATAAGCAATCATCACAAATGCTGTAGACCGCAGTAAAGCACTATTATAACAGTATGTTTAGCAGACATAAAAACATTAAACGCTCTATAATGCATGGATTTCATGTACAGAGGCCAGTGAAACTAGTCCTGAGCCTTCAACAGCCTCACAAGGGACCATCATTGTGCCTTCTCTGCAGAGGAGCATTTTCATGTCACAGGTAGGCTGCCTATCCCTAATCTTCGGTGATTCACAGATAATTACATCTCTTTAATTGGCACACCAATTAGGGCCTTTGCTGATTGAAGGCACCTTAATTGCCATAGAAAACAGTCTCTTTCAGAGGTGCATAATTAACCTTACTCTACAGAGTGCGCTTACGTGTTGAATAAAAGTTGTCTGATCGTTCCCCATGATGCCGTCACCTGTCAGACCACCTCATGCAGAGAGACAGCCTCATCAGTGGACCATAATGCACAGCCCTTGACTGCTAAGCTGCTTCTGTAGCTGAAGGCTTAACAAAGCGAACGATCATTAAGTTAGGCTATAATGAAAACATCCATAATAAAAATATAAGCCTTTGCGGAAATATAGAAACAGACAGAGAATGATTGTAGTTCAATTCTTCAGAGGTCATGCAAGCTGCTAGCAAAGGCATGTACTGAAATATTAAATGGTACAAGCTCATGATCAAATGCACTGTGCAGTCAGCATCTTCAAAGAAACAATGTGAAACGAGTTTCACAATTGACGGGTAACAATTACAATCACTGGAGAAAAAAGCTACAAATGTATGGTGTTGTATTATGCATATTACATATGTATGTGAATGTGTACATACTGTATGTCTGAAATACATGACACTTTTCATCTTTCCAACTTTCACAATAATTACAGCTAGTCCACAATCTTTTAACACACGTGAAAAATACGATGCAATAGTTTGGCTTGGCTGGAATTTAAGTCTTGCCAGTCATAGCCCAGTTTCCCCCTTATCTGACATCGAGAATAAACCATTCACAAAGTCCAAATACAGCCATTGGAAAACAGATTACACTGAAAGTGTACTAAACATTTTCAGCTTTATAAAAGAAAAATCTCTCAATCAAAGTTGTATAAGTAACAATTATATTGTATGTTCTAAGGCAAGAGAACTGACTGATAAATAACTTAAATAAAATGATGAAGGGCATGTAGGTAACATCCAATTAGTCTAGAACTGAGTAAAAGGGTCATGCTCCTTCCTGCAATAACAAAGTTAGATAGCACAATACCAGGTGTTCAGGCACTCATCAATGTCAGAGACTCTATTCTCCTTATTGTAAGTCAGGGTAGCATCAAAATGATTTTGAAGCCACGATTTTAAAGGAACACAGCACCATTTTTATCTTTACTTTTTTTTAATCCAGCGACTGGAGATTCCATTCACTATGCTAACCTAAGGTAGCGGAGGGGCTGCCGGACTAAGACAATGAATGCACGGAGACAAAAATGCTTTTGCTCGAGTGAGCAAGAAACTCTCAATTTTAACTCTCAGTTCACATTAATATTATTTTTTTCTAACTCTAGGGGAGACGGTGAATAACCCAATTTCATAAAATGGTGTGTTCCTTTAAAGCGAAAGAACCACATTGTGTTGCTTATAGAAAATGAAAAAAAAAGATTGATGATTTCAGTGTTTCCCACAGAATTTGATTCTATTTGTGGTGGTAGTGTGTTCGTGCGCAAATTTTAAACAAATTTGCGCAACGTACTTATGATGCTAACTGGATTTAATTGCGATTTAGCCAGTTGTCAACAACAGTCAACAACAACAATCCTTGCTGGATTTTGTTTAATGTATTCTTTAAACGTGCATGCATGTTTGTTGAGGAACAGAGAGGTTGAAAGGTGTGCATAGCTCTACAATGAAAGGAGTTCATCTAGTTTAAGTAGTACAACATAAAATCATTGTGTGGTGGTCAGTGTTGATATTGTGGTGGGCCGCCACAAATAAGTCAATGTATGGGAAACACTGGATTTCATGTACTGCCAGTGAGAGCACAACATGGAAGTATAAAGCTTAGAGCTGCTGAAAGGAAATGGCATAAATCTGGAGATAGAAATGATCTTAGTAAATACCAGTCTATGCTTTCATCTTTTTCATCCACTGTCACACTTGCAAAAAGAACATACTATCAGAGTATGATTGAGAACGCCACTGACAGCAGAACACTTTTTTCTACATTCAAGTCTCTTCTCAATCCTCCACCACCGCCAGCAGCTACTTCACTGTCAGCAGATGACTTTGCAACATTTTTCACTGAGAAAGTTGCTAAGATAAGTGCTCAGTTTGATGACCCTGTAAGAAGGACTCTGCCTGGTGTTAGCATGATGCCATCATTGGACTTTTTCTCTCCTCTTGATGAGGAAGCGGTCTCTCAACTGCTTCAGCGAAGCCGTCCAACCACATGCCCTTTGGATCCTGTCCCGTCTACTCTCCTGCAGTCTATAGCACCCACTATTATACCGGCAGTCACACATGTATTTAATACTTCACTCAGTTCTGGAATAGTTCCTTCTTCTTTTAAACAGGCAAGAATTACACCTTTGCTGAAGAAAAGTACACTTAATTCAACTGATGTGAAGAACTACAGACCTGTCTCCCTTCTTCCTTTCTTGTCAAAGGTTTTGGAGAAAGTGGTCTTCAAGCAAATGTGTGACTTCCTCTATCAGAATAACCTACTAGACCCTATGCAGTCTGGTTTCAAGAGTGGTCATTCTACTGAAACTGCTCTTCTATCTGTGACTGAAGCATTGAGAGTAGCTAAGTCCTCTGCTCAGTCATCAGTGTTAATTCTGTTAGATTTATCTGCAGCCTTTGATACGGTTAACCATGACATTCTCCTTTCTACACTATATGAACTGGGAATTTCTGGGAAAGCTCTTGACTGGTTCAAATCTTACCTTAAAGGGCGTTCTTTTAGCGTGTCTTGGCAGGGACAGATATCAAAGTCTCATGACCTCACTACAGGAGTCCCTCAAGGATCAGTATTAGGGCCCCTCCTCTTCTCTATTTACACCACTTCTTTAGGTGGGATTATTCGCTCTCATGGATTTGAATATCATTGCTATGCGGACGACACTCAACTTTTCCTATCCTTCCCACCTGAGGACTCTAGTGTTTCCCATCGGATCTCTGCATGCCTGAAGGATATTTCAATCTGGATGAAGGATCAGCACCTTCAGCTTAATCTTTCAAAAACTGAGCTCTTGGTGTTTCCAGCAAAAACAGCCATTCCCCAACAGATGAACATCCAGCTTGATTCATCCTCATTGACTCCAACTAGATCGGCACGTAACTTGGGTGTCATAATTGATGACCAACTTACTTTCTCTGAGCATGTTGCCTCAATTGCAAAGTCATGTCGGTATACCCTGTACAACATTAGGAAGATCAGACCTTATCTGACACAAGATTCCACTCAGCTTCTTGTACAGGCAATGGTTATCTCCAAGCTGGACTACTGTAATTCCCTGTTAGCTGGCCTACCTGCTTGCGTATTAAGACCACTACAGTTGATTCAGAATGCTGCAGCACGACTGGTCTTCAATCAGCCAAAGAGGACACATGTAACCCCTCTCCTAGTTACTCTCCACTGGCTCCCTATAGTAGCCAGAATTAAATTTAAATCTCTCACTCTGGCCTATAGGACACTGACTGGATCTGCTCCTAGCTACTTCAGTTCTTTGATGAAGATGTACATTCCCAACCGCCCATTGCGATCTTCTGAGGAGCGTCTGTTATGTCGACAAACCATACATGCTAGGTCAAACTGTAGATCCTATTCTTCAGTGGTTCCGTGTTGGTGGAATGAGTTGCCCAGTGCTCTCCGTTCAAGCAACAGTTTTGGATCTTTTAAGAGGGGTCTTAAGGCATATTTGTTTAATATGCACTTAGTCTTTTGAGTGTTTGTTATGTGTTATGGTTTGTATAATAGTTTTGTTTTGTTATAATTTGTCCATTGTTAAAATTTTACATTTATTCTGCTATTGTCCTTAAATTTAGCCATACCTTGCTATAGTTATTGTTATTATATAATTAACTGAGTGACTTATTTGATTGCTTTTGTCATTTCATTGTTTTATTTCTCATTAGATTAGTGCTTAAATGATTGTTGTATTGATAATATTGCTATTCTCCCTTTTTTGTAATTGTTCACTGTTATTTAATTTGTATTGCTATTTATTTGTATGTCGCTTTGGACAAAGGCGTCTGCTAAATAACCATAACCATAACCATAACCATAACCATAAAGCTGTCAATGCAAAAACAGTAGAACTATACCAATAACATGCAGAAAAACAACGCTCTCTGTCAAAAACAGGTGGCAAACTAGAATCAAAAAGCGCTTTACCGAACTAGAGATGATAAGGCAGCCCAAATGCTTGAATACCGCAGGGAAGAAATGCTCCTCCATTAATATGTGTATGCCTCAGTGAGTATGGCAGCGTGTGAATAAATGTTGCAGATAACCCACCACCACCACTGAAGCTGGCACAGCCTCGGACTCTGGGGCGCGTGCCACAGAGAAGGTGCCAACCTCATCAAGCCGGTGGCATTGAAATTCAGAGGTTAGTGCCTTTACTGCTGTGTTCAAGGAAATCACATCTGTAATTGTGAAGAGCATTGTCTCCATGAGCAGGTGCTTTCGCAACGGACCAGTTTTATCCAGGTTAGTTATTCAGGCAGGAAAAGGTCATTGTACACATCCCAGGTGCAGGACAGAATGGGTAAAAAACATTTTTTTTAAAATAATGTCTCATTTGGAGCCAAAGAGGGGAGAACAAAAGTATGTAGATTCTTTCTCTCCTGTTATCTAGGATGCTATCCAGTCAATGTCACCATGATAGTTAACACACGTATGCTGTACACCTGAGGAAATGCATATGTGCTTGTTTGGTGCTCCGCGGCAGGCTCCCATCTGCCTTGCATTCACAGTCATACAGTACATGGCATGTGTTGATCATTAGTGGAAAGCCCTGATGAATCCTGATAGTAATTTACCCTAGTGGTTTAATACTGTAGCATGTGGCATGTGGCATCCACGCCACCTATAGATGTCATTGTACTGATTCTGCACCAGAGCCAAAGGAACTATAGACACCAGAGTAGTGGAGCATGCAGGGCTTTAAATAGGAATGGAACTGAATATAAATCTTCAATCTGGAATAACCAGATCAGAGGCAGAAAAGAGGAATGAGGGCACACTACATTTACAAAGAAATCGGAAATAGAGTGAAGCTTGGTGCACACAACATTGGATTCAGTGTATAGCAGAGGCCAGATCAAATGCTCTCTCTCTCTTTCAGGGATGAACATGATATCCATATTCATCGCTGCTGTTCATTTGTTCCACCAGGGAGAGCCCACCTGAAGAATGAGGCTTTTTTTTTCTTTACAGGGCCCTCTCAAGTCTGAGAGCGAGGTGTGGGAGACACACACCGGTTCTTCCACCAGGTCCTTCAGCAAGAAAAATAGTCTTCCTTTGAAGGCATTGATAAAAAGCAGATTGAGAGATTTAACCTCTAGCCATGCACTCTTAGTCTTTTGATGTCTATCAAGCCGTGTTTATTCACCTTGCATTCATCCACCGAAAATCTCATTTGGTGGAACATGGTGGCTGACCTGCTGGGCTACACAGGAGAACAGATGAAAGTGTACACAAAAGGTGTCCGCGAGATATGGCTCCCCATGCAGGCCTACCTTTGGACAAATTAACCTGAGTCAGGAAGGAATTTGCTCGCTGAATCCATTACATTGAGAGTGGTCTTGAAAAGTAAGCAGTTTTAAATCTCCCATTTTGAGTCTGTCATTTCAAGTAGGTTAGTGATTAAGACAGATAAACGGAATCATACAGACATAAATTAATCTTAAGATACTGCTTGTTGAGTTGTGCTTGTAACTGGACTTGAACTGTTCTGTAATTGTGCAGTCATTTTTTTCTTAGGCCAACAATAATTGATGTTTCTAATGAATTCCGATTCAGTGCTTCAAAATGGCTGTCTGGCTAGTAATCACCTATTTTAAATTCCTCACCACTTCTGAAAGCAAGGTGAGCAAATTGACTTGCATTGTGAGCACATAAGTGCCGCTGGAGACTCCTCCAATATGGCTCTGGTAACGAACAGTGAGACTGACAGCACTGACAGGTTGAAAGCAAAGTCTACTCGTTTAAAGACACATTTCCAGCTCTTCTCCAGTCAACCCCTGCCAGTTAATTGGGAGAGACAGAGGGCCTTAAGTAAAAGAATGGCAAGGCGTAATGAATCCCTTCTGCAACATGTAACAGTGACAATTACACAAGACAGGATCTCCATGCATTACAGCCACACGGTGAAAAGGTGTTTAAGGTGACAAAATCTTGAGATCCTTGTATCAAATAAGTTTCCCAATTCAACACAATTCTGCTGGGCTAGCAAGTACAGTCTAGCATTGCTCATCCATCCAAAAAGCTCAAAAAAGTGCCACATGAGTACGCTCTAAATCATTCATCAATTCTGTCAATGGTGCAAATGTACCCAGAAACAAACATCACTACTATTTCAAACAAACAAATGAGGGGAACTCACTGACTGTGAAAGTCATCCTCCAACCGGAACACCTCAAACAGATGATTATGGCAGTCACACAAAACAAAGAGCCTGATGCTCACTTTGGATAAATATCAATACATGACAAGATGGCTGCCACAGGACATGAATTTTAATATGAATAATGACTGAATATGATTCAACAGATCATCAATGACACAGTGGTGGTCACAGAACCAAACGACGAACTGTGTCAATGTAGACCCAAGATGCATGTAACATCCCCATTACTTGAATTTATTATGCTACCGAGGGTAGCAAGGTAACACTGGTGATATTGTGGGACGTTCAAGTATAAATGTAGGACATATTTGATGTTCCTTGTAACAGCACTCGGGTCCTGGCTGCCTTGGCTGTCCTGCTATATATATGGTGGGGCAGGCTGACATGAATTCAGGTTTCATATACCGTATCCCCACAGCAGGTCTGGCCCAAGGCCTCTGTAAGCACCTTGTTTGTGGTAAGCAAGGAATGCGATGAGCCATCTATTCTCCTATCCATCTGTGCTGGTGACACAAATCAGAGGGATGTGCAAGATTTAGACCAAGCAGCAGTCCTTGAGTTTATATTGAGATGTCGGGCCTTGGGAGTTCTTCATGTAGATGTCAAAAGCAATTTTTTTGAAGATTGACTGCACAGCATTCAGCTCAGTGGTGGCCCAACCTGACGGGCCCCTCTGTTGTTGTCCTCAGAAATGATCTGCGTGATTCAGGTTCTGGCCTTTCACCAAGAGCAAAAACAAAAACAAACACCATGAAGATTTATTTGTGTGCCAGGCCTGGAATACATCTGCAGAGCACTGTGACAAAGAGGCAACACTTTGACCATCACTTTACCTATGATGCTTGCTCACTCTTGCACTTTTGTTTGTTGTTCTATAATGCTCAGCAGGAATGAGACTGATAAAAAGAAAGGAATCCAGGACAATGATTTAGAAAAGGAAATGTCACAGCCACCTTAGCATTACCCTTCCAGACATCTCCAATCTCCTCTGGAAATCGTCATCAGCTTAGAGATGAGCGATAGTTATAGAATAGGAAAGGTTGCCACGGTACAGCCCGGTTCGTAGATTATGCCAGGACGAAGGGAAGGTCATACAGCAGGTGCCCATGCGGGGACAGAGGGACTCGCTGGAGTGTCTTTTGGCTCCACTGGGTCAGAAATTGAAATCCTGCAGTACAGATGGATCTTAAATTGGAAGTAACTTCACCGATGGAGGAAGATGAAAACCTACTTGGGAGGAGCTCTGTAATCCCTTGACAAGAGAGAGAATTGAATTAACCTCTGCTGCAGTTTCTCGGGAATCAGCTTTTCACCTGCTCATCGAGTAGCCGTCATGACGAGTTGTGGCCCTGCAAAGTTGTGTAATGAGAAATTAACTCGGACTTAATGGATCTCGCTTTTTGCCTGAGTGCGGAATTAGCAAACATATCAATGGCTGTCACCGTGTGGACCAGGCAACAAGATACAGTGAGTTCAGGGGAGAAAAGCAGCAGGCATCACTCAGTGTAAAGCACAGAACGCTGTTGAATGTATTTAAACTCTTTCCAAGTTGACTAGACAAAAAGAATAGTATGAAATAAAGATGAGATAATTGAAGAATAAAAACAAAAATAGAACAAAAATATGGTGTTTTATTCGTAAGAAATTGTTACTCATTTTGATTAACATAAAAGGAAAACCAATTAGCTCTAGAGATCTTCATCATCCATATCTGAGTTGTGGACACGTCAATATTGTAGATTATGGAACAGGTGCCAAGAGAAATGTATGAATTCATTGGCACACTTCTCATAGTCATAGAGTAACGATCATCTCTACTGGACTGACAACTCACTCAGTCCTGACACTGCAAAAAAACGTGTGCTATACTTCTTAGCAGGCATACATAATAAATAACTTCACAATCCCAATCGCTACTTAAGAAGCATGCGGCAGAAACATGAATTTGAATTCTAGAGTAGAAACAAGGTTTTGGGGCATTTGACCAGCTCTTCTTAGCTATAAAACACAAATGTGCTTTGTCTGTTTTGTACCTCAGTGATGACTACTCACAGCCCCTTATTTTTATCTTCTACTTTTCATCTTGGATCAAGTGAGAATAATCACATTAGTACTGGGATGCTGGTGAAGACTACCTTGCACAGCTTTAAACACTAATTAATCATATTACTGAGCAAATGGATTCTGTTGTGAATGCTTCCCATACACACGTCTCAAGCATTAACGTTAACAGAGGAAACACAAATGTCACTTGAAGATGGCCTAATGATGAATATATGAGATGAATTCACTATGAATGTAACCTATAGGATATGATTTACAACTTAAGAGCTTTTCATCCAGTAATACTAATAGCTCCTAGAGATCAGCCAGCTATTTACAGTGTGATTGCGGCTGTCTTGAATAGCACTGCAATACACCATGTCCTCCAGTCATAATTACTGGACCAGCTCTACACTACTCCGACCAGCCGCTTCTGAATCATCTCATAGCATTTATGACTTCTTGCACGCTTTAATCTCCCTCCCTGCTGTAACACTGACATTCTCAGACACTGCAGTCAAAGAGAGGGCCGAGGACAAGTTGGAACAGCAACTAGTTCCTGTGATTAAATTCAATGTTATAAGAATACTGCAGGCTATGTGAGGTATCACAGAAATCAAGGTTTGAAAATATGCTTCAATGAAATGCCACGCTTGTGAAAACTGAAACCCCGCTGTATCTACATCAAGAAGAAATTCATCTGTTTACCAGAAAAAAAACATTAATTTCTCTCCTGACTGATTTACCTCCAATTAGAATGATCAGGGGAGAGTGGGAACCTGCTGTGAGAGTTAGATCAAAACTAATTTTGGTTAAAAATGTTTACAGAGAGGGAGGGGGGGGGGGGTATTTTGTGCCTGACAAATGTCAGCTCCTCTGTGGGTCCTCATCACTCATCCCAGCAGGGTCAACACATGAAGCTCATCTCACACCAGTTCCCCACAGCCCAACTCCCGCACCCAGACCCTAACGTGATTAGGCCTCCTCACCAATGCTGTGGCACGGCACCACACTGGATATGAGACACATTCACCGCAAAATTCACTGCACTTTTCGAGAGCGCAGGCACTTTCATGGCCATGTTTGTTGTGGCGTCAGCTTTCTGACACTCGTTCTCAGGTGGGTGGGGGGGGATGAATGGGGAGGAGAGGATAGAGCCGGCGAGACCACTGCATGCAGCAGCTGGAGGCTTTAATCATAGAATGAAAGTCAAGCTGTTCCCATTAAACCACAATGTATAATTTCAAGATAGCAGATGACCTTGAGTTAAACCCGGCTCTAACACCTAATTAGATTGCAATGTGTTAAGCAAAGTTTTCACACGCTTCCTTAAAATGCACCTGTTAGAATGTTGATTAATTGGCAGAGAAGCACGGAGATAATCTTGTCTGGCGTGAGAAGAGAACAACACAACACAAAAGTTGTTCTTTCTCAGCACCCTGCATGGCAGTCGTGAACCACTGACACTGCAGCATGTTCTGCGTAATTGTCTGTGAGCGATGCCCGTCCACGTCTCCTCCGAGGCTCGGGCAGAGATGGCGTGTGCTGCGAGCGGAGCGCTCCCCTCAGCAGGCCAGCTTGGCCACGCATACCTACATTACCTAGGCAATAAAGTCTCGCAGTGCCACGCCCGCCCGCCCGCCTGCCCGCCTGCCCACCCGGCCGCCACTCAAGACGGAATCAGATTTAAATACACACAGGACGCCGACTTTGTTTGTGGAAGGCAGAAGAAACATCCTATCCATCAAAAATCAGCATGGTGTCTCACCTAGGAAATAGGGAAACCATCCCACAGGACAATTAATCTCATTTCAAATGCATGGCATACGAATGCATGTCCCTGATGCTTGTGGAGGCGGCTATTGATTCACCGCATTCCTACATATACATTTTCTTTCCCTGGACACAGACATGTGCATATGCATGTGAGTTAATAATTCTCTCTCTGAGTATGCTTTTAAATGTGCTCATTTTATACATATCTCTTGAGTGTCTGTTTATGAAGGAAACGGAAAACAATACACCACGGCCCCGATTTACTAAAGAAAGTTGTGCAAAAACAGTTTTGAAAACATATTCTGAGTATATTTTTTTTTTCTTCTCAAATTATCCCAGAGGATCCTAAAAGAGTGAATACTGGCGACTGAAATTCAAATGGGCAAAATAGCATGCCTTTTTTCTCTCTGCCAGTACAACAGACTGCTTTTTCTTTTTCAAGTTTGCACCAACAGAAGTTGAAACTATGTGAGCTAGTCTTCTAAATGGTAACAATTATTCAAACAATTTTGCATAAATAGGCAATGACGTATTTTAAAGGAGGCAGCACAGCTGAATTAGGCCACTGGGTTAAAGGGCTTTAAGGAATCTGAGGCAAAAGAAGGCAAGAATCCAAAACCATCACTTGCTTCTGTAAGACTACTTTACAAAGAAAAACTGGGACGGGCATCAACCTTGTGCTACCAAGGAGACAGTACTTGAAAGAATGAGTCCAATCCACTTTAGTTTAATGCACTAATTTCCCTATGTTTCATAGTTTCACTTATTCTCTGTTAAACTGGTTGGCAATGTTATAGCTGAGCACTCATCTGTGAGAGAGAAACTCATCACATCATAATATCTCTGCACTAGGAGTTGGCAGAGAGTCACCCGAGGCCAAAAAAATCATCACCTCAATGTCACAAAATTTCCACAAGCTCAAAGTACAAAGTCAGTAATCAATACAATCGTCAGTGATGGCAGGCCATCTTCTTGTTCCCCCTGCGGTTAAGAACTTCCCTGACACGCTGAGAGACTGACTGAAGCACTGTCACATGAAAGAACAGCGTGATGGCCTGATATTAAACATGACAGGTTCTCAAACGTTAACACTCATCCATACTATTGTATGCACAGAGGTGCCGGGTTTGCTGGGTGCTGGATCAGAAAGCTATTGAGCATACAGAAGGTGGACATAAACATAAAACAAACAATATATTGTACTGTACAAAGGTGGTGGAAATGAGAGAGAGAGAGAATGAGAGAGATTACAGGAGTTAGTGTAATTAGTGCTATACACAATGATCACCCCGTTACAATAGAAATACAAGCCCACCATCAGATGGGCACTTCACTCTTTACACTTTACACATATAACAGTTGAGTAAAACAAATTCTCTTCTCAAATGAGTTTCTTTCAAATTAGGCTTTTGTTCAAAATGCAGTGTTTTCTCCAATGATCCCAACAGTGAGGTCATTTGAGGCCATTTCACCTGTATCCCAGGCAACAATGCCCAGTGGGGCCATCCAGGTTTTCTATTTTAACTGTAAGACTGTAAAAAAAATGAAGGTGATCCTTGAAGAATCTATCTATGATTCTGATGCATATTGTTGATGTTATGCTTAAGGTAATTGCATTTAGCAGACGCTTCTGTCCTAAAAAACTTTAAAAAAATGTTATAACTGAGACTCAAATATTTCATGGATGTATTTGTATCTCTCTGGGAAAAACTTCAGAATGCAACATATAGACCACAAAAACATACACAAAATTCTTCTTTTTCAGCCTTTAACCTGTTGAGGGGTACGGTCACAAATATGTGATTAGAATGTTCGGTGAACAGAGAGTTCCGCATTATGATGAGACAATTACCCTCCGAGATTTTCCCCACAAACTGTATACAGAATACTGAAACTATAGATCGTTTGTGTTGAATTCTAGAAGGAACTTGGAAAATAATTCACTCCTCAACAGGTTAATTTACTGTGAACTGACGGAAGTGCATACTCTCAAATTGATGAAATCACTTGATAAATTGAACTCCTACTCAATGTATCAGATTTTCCTTGTGGAACATTAATTAATTGAGCAGGTTAGAAGCATGCCTCTTGATTTTAAATGAACGACTTATGAATGACAATTAGATGAAATTAGATGAAAGATGAACCACTTTCTGTCTAAAGGTTATTGTCATTTCAGATGCTGATTTGTTCAATCTATGGGAAAACAAAAATGATGACCTCCAATACTATGTATAATTTAATGTAGTTTAAGAAATTGAAAAAAGACAACTTGAGAACGGATATTAAACACACAGCTTTTCATGAGTGACATAAAGGTTAAATCTAACAAGCCAATTTAACTACACTAATTGCTATGTGTATTTGAATTGCCAGTCACATTATTGACCATTATGTACCCGTCTGCCTATATGTGTATGGGAACTTAAAGGGAAGGTGAATTACCCTTGAGAAATAACAACAAGGATTTCGAGGAGTCCCAATTCCTTTGAAACATATTCACTGTCTGAGAATAGAAGCGGTAAACATACGGAACTGAGGGTTCCTGTGAAACATAAGAGGCCATCAGTGATGGGTCCATCTGGCTCCAAGTGGTCAGCTGAGCTCAAGGACATTCCACTCCAACTGTGCCCATCACCCTGGAGATGATACAGTATATTCCATTCAAATATGGTAAATGTAGGTGTTGCATCTGACAACTCCATCACTGCTAGAGCTTTTTAAATGAAGTGTAAGGAGTAATTAATCAAACCAGAATGAGATGAAATGTCCATATTTCTTTGTCAGAGCATGTGCACCTTGGGTGTTACACCCATAGCACTGATGTTACCAGACCCATGCTTCCTGACACAGCGCAAATTCTACCAGGAAGACTCGAATGCTACGTCATTCATTCATTCATTCATTCATTACAGGGATTCATTACTCTCGACCAATCACCTGCTTTCACCTTCTAATGAACGTCTAAAATAAGGTCTAAATGCCTCATCTAATGCACCTGCTACGCTGCCTCAGCTGCCGTCAGCGCTGCGTCCCCACCTCCCTCCCCACCTCCACCAGCCTGGCCGCTGTTCATGTATCCAAGGGGTGGCTCTGCCTTGCCAGCTT
This sequence comes from Sardina pilchardus, assembly GCF_963854185.1. NCBI lineage: Eukaryota > Metazoa > Chordata > Actinopteri > Clupeiformes > Clupeidae > Sardina > Sardina pilchardus. Next base: position 33,210,573 of record NC_084996.1, read on the forward strand.
TCACCAGGCAACATCTACTGATTTAAGCCACCACAACACCTGGACAGCTGACGGGGGCTAGACTTTGAACTATTTCAATCCTATATTTACCAAAACTGTACATCCTGCAATTAAACCTTCAAGTCACATAACACTCTAAGTCTTTCTGGTAGAACCACATGTACTGTATGTAAAAGACTTTAAGCTTGTTTGCTTTCTACAATGGGGCATTTCAGGAGAGACCACTGACTATTCCTTTAAAAGGTTCGAAGACACTTTTTAGGCCAGGACAGCCAGTGTGCGACAGCTGTCAATCAGCTTAAGTCCACATGAATAAAGATGCACTGCTTTCTTTCATTAATGATCATGTGAATGTACCAGCCATCGTGCCCTCCCCACTGAATAACATACACTGCCATGTCAGTTTCCCCACAATGCAAGCTTTTTATGACCCTGCTCCCTCCCATAACAGAATCGGTATTCACAAGACTGATGGGGAGTGAAAGCGGCAATATATAGCCGTGACATTTAAAGTAGGAGGTAGAGGGGTGAGGGAAGCTTTTTCCATTTGAAGTTCTAAGGATCGAGCATTGGTATTCAACGGGCAGGGCAAGCATAAGCCACGTATTAGGGGCCCTCTCTCTCCCAGTGCAGAAAATTTGTGCAGATTTGATACCAGAGATTAAAAAAGCCAAGAGCCACTTCCGCAAACGGATGGATCAGAGTTAGTGTGCGTGGAATGACTGGCATGTTAAATGTTTCAAAGCCGGCTTTGGCACCATTGATCAGGGGGGAGGGAGGGAACTGGGAGCCATGTTTTGGAGCAAACAGCAATTAGTGGCAGACACTCGCATCACAGAGGGAATCATGTTTTTAAAATATCAATAAACACTGCATACACACAAGAGACTAAGGGCCCTATCGTACACCTGACGCAAAGCCCGATGACACAAGGCTTGTTCTTATCTTACACCCAATTCAGCGATGAATTTTTCTCCATGCACTCCAATTTAATTAAACATTGTGCCCAGGGGTGTGCCAATTAATGAAACAGGTGTGTACCGGCACATTCTCCAAAAATTCTACACCCTCAAAAAATCATTACGCCACTGACCAGGAAAAAAGTGGAAGGCGCATATAAAGCACAGCTGAAGACACACTGTGTTGTAAGCAGCCCTTAGCAACAAGTCCCAAACAAATCGTCTACAGGATAAATATCCTTAGGATTCCAAACGTTATTGAGGTAAGTGTTGCTTTTCTTCAGGCTATGTTTTTGATTATAACCCTTTGTCAGTCACAGTGAAAGTAAATAACTGTGTGAACATTTTTGTCGTTGCCCGTGAGACCAGAATGAAGTAAGTTTCACTTTGCCTATGAGTTCAATTAATAGATGAGATGCATGTAGGCAATACTCTGCTAGTCACACACAGGTTTTAGTAAAGCAAGGTTTAGTGGAATCCCTGTGTTGCATACACAGTTTTGCGTGCAATCAGATCCCTTCAAATGCACTGACTGTCAAAATACTGACATGGTGTTTGATGTTAAAACAGAGCCCTAAGACTGTTTGCCTCTTAAATAAAACCTAGTCTTTAATGGCATTAATACCACAGCTACACATCACTTTACAGATACTTGTGTTGATCTAACATATTACAAAACATTTGAGAGGGCAGGTCATGTTCATTCTGTCGTTCTCATCTTTCGTTCTCTGGCTGATAAAAAGAAAACGGTTTTCCCAGATGCAATCAGGCTTGTTTGATAAAGGTTGTTAAATAAGGTCTTGTATAAAGTAAGAAAAAAGAAATGATAAATCATTTGATTGTAAACGATTGCAACGCAAGCAAGGCATTTATGTTTCCTGTATGCTGTGGTACACCCAAAATAGTGACAACACTGAATTTAAAAAGGACACATTACAAAGCAAACGTAGATAGTTTAGACTTCAATACCAAAATAACTGTGCAATTGTCATATTTGACAATACACCACAGACTAAACCGACAACGACTCTGCACAATCTACTGAGAACAACACTGCCCTACACTGTCCACTGAAAACAACTGCATTGTCCATTTCCAATATACCACTTCTATGACACAGGGTGTGTTAAGGAAGCAAACCCATTTCGACACATTTGTGCTGGTACTGAAAGAAGATTTATACTTAAAGAAGTAGTAAAGGTTGAAAAAACTGACTCCTTCAAGGGAGGATTCCCCAAGGGAAATCATGTCTATTGAATCAGTCTCAATCGCTTTAAGTCATCCATGTCCGTAGAAGCAAGACAATGAAACAAGCTCATCCATGTACTGACAGTGGCTGAGGATTGACTTTTCTCCACTAAGGGAAATAACAGAGGAGAAGAAACAAGCTGTCCAACCACTGGGATCATGCCGTATCCTAAATGTTTTGAAAGTTAAGTAAATCTAAAAAAAGAAGGTTTACATTAAATGCACTGCAATTGCAGATACTTTTTTTTTAATTATTTCTCATTGTGATTATTACCATCATTTACATTGTACATTAACACAATTCACAGCATGGTCTCCCAAAAGATCATTACATCCGGAGTCTGAGGCTAATTTCTGGTTGATGGATTATGCCAAATCCTGGAATTAAGTGCCTTAAGTCTGTAATCAGGTTTAATCTATGTCTAGGAATCTAGCTATTTGAGATGAGAGGAGGCAAGAAGTACTGGACTCCAAAATGCATGTGGTTGCAAAATTGTATGGTTGAAAAATGTTGATTTTGTACATGTAAATGTTAAAAGAACACTAGAGAATCTGAACAAAAACACATACAGTAGTTCTGGTTCTTGATCATGATTGGCTGAGCTGCATTCAAAGTCATTGTAAAACACACACACACACACACACACACACACACACACACACACACACACACACACACCTGTGACCACATTACATCAGTAGCCTACTGCTGCACCCAAAAAACGGACAATCAAACCATCTGTGTGTTGCTTGGCAACCATGAAGAACTACATTGCTTAGTGGGGAAAAAAACAGCATTTGTTTGGTAACAATAAATTATTGCATTTTTGTCACTGTCTTTATCTTATGAAACATTAAAACTGTTTTATAAAAGCAATACACTGCAAAGGGGCATTGTTTTACAGTGACTACAGAACTGTTAATGAACTGCAAAGGTTTAGGTGCAGTAGTTTTAGGGAGGGTTTAAGCTAAAACTCCTTTGATGAAGTTATTATGATTACTCAACAGTTTAAAATTTGGTTATACAGTATATGGTAAGTTCAAGAGAGAGACAACTTGTTTTACATTTCTGACTCAACCTTTAATTGGGCTACATTAGTATGTAGCCTAAAGTTTAGGTCATGTTAATCAGAACAGAAGACAATAGACATGACAGCTTGACAACAATAGAAAATAGAATGGGAATTTGGCCAAAGCCAACCGTTCTAAACTTTTAAGTATAACTCTGCTTGATGCCATGGCCTTATAACCAAGTACACAATGTTCAGGCATGAGCATCATATCACCTAACATTCAGCAAACAGACCAAAGACCATGTGCTTTTACTGCGCACCTCAACACCTATAGCACACTAGGTCAGACTCCACCACTGTCCAAAGAATGACCACCAGCAAGCAGGTCATCTGGCCACATCGACACCATTTGCATTTCATTTGAACAAAGATTCTCATGATAGTAATGCAAACAAGGCTGACTCAAGCATGCTTCTGAAAAGCCCACAGTGTTATCCATATCAGTGAGCATTACTGACACGTGGTTTATCATCTTTAACGTCATGCCCCCAAAGTGTAGCACTGTGGCTGACAGCTTAATTTTATTTTGTATCAATAGCACTTGGTAACCTCGAGAAACGGAGTTATATGTGAAAAATCCCGTCATGTGAGTTTTCTTTTAAAGGAGGAGTGATGATTAACTTGACCAGAGTTGTTCATCCACCCCTCTCTCCTACTGATGACCTCCTAATGCCTAACTAACACCAACACATAAGGACATTGATCATGTTCTTGACATCTAATGACATCTCAGAGAAAAGCTATGGAACATTGTATGATCAGAGCAATAAAAAGTGCAATCAACATAACAACAGATTCAGTCAATATAAAATTGATAGCTATGGAGCTGAGCCATATTTTTTCAGCACTTCAGCTCACCGAATCTATATGAAAACATATTATACAGCTCCCTGAATCTAGAACACAGTGAAACAGTGAAATTACAAGCATGAAATATTAATCACATCAAACCAAATGGGACGCTATAATGACATAAAGTGAGTGAAGACATCCTCTAAAAGATACATACTGTAAATGGCTTGTGCCTTCAATCAAATACAAACAGAAGCATCACCTGCTAAATTCCCCCTCACTGTCCGTGCACAATGGCAATAACAGCATGAATAGGAATCCTAAATGTTATGCAAAATGCCATGGTGAAATTAATCATGACATTCATTTATCTGCTCTAATGCAGCCATTACACAGCAGGAGGCCATAAGAAATGACAAATCATCTATTCAAAATGTTGGGTAGTTTGGTCAAAAAAAAGTCACATTTGAAATGCTCTTGGAATAGTCAAAAGGGTATTGGACCATCTGACATTTACAATTTGTTAGTCATCTGAAAAGTGTTCAAAAAAACTTTCCTCGGGACAGGTAGACAATTTAGAAGTCATTACGATCTGAACTTAAGGTTACACGGCGGGTATCAAGGTCACAAATTACAATGGCTGGCAACAATGTCTGCTGTTGATCTGACAAAAGAGCTTTATGCAAGAGGGAAATACAACAGCAATATCAGAGGAAAGTGGCAGTAGTCTAACAAACGTACAGAGAGCATAGTGAGAACCTCTCTATGTGCTGTAACAACATTGCAGATTCAAACTGCAGGGGCCATTTGTAATAAAGCAAAACCTGGCTGGATTATCCAGCAAACAAATTCCTATACAAAAATAATTTATTTTATCATTACAATATTATTATCAAAAAATATTGCATTCCTCAGCGAATCATGTCTCCTGATGGAGTGGCACACAAGAAAGTAGCCTGAACATAAAGAGTGGAGCATTATGAACTTCTACACAAGCAGACACCAAGAGAAATGTGTTATTGTGTTTCCCGTGGGTGAAAAGATTCATTTTTCTATTAAATGATGACAATGGCTGACCTTTGGAAGTCATTAAAATAAGACATTTACCACCTCATTTAATCTATCATTACATGAACAGATTTTTTTTTAAATGAGCTCAAACCACAAAGTTTGAATGCCATTAATTTTTGCCATATATGAACATTTAAAAACATTCAACAAAAATGTAGGCCTTTATGATTGGGATGATACATAATAATAACATTACTTAAAAGGAAATAATCTTATTCACCGTCTCCCCCACAGTTAGATAAGATGACACTTCTCATCTCTGCGCGTGCAGTAACCCAGTCTGACACACCCACCATTAGCCTATCTTAGCATAGTTCATTGAGGTGGCGGAACCAACCAGCCTATACTGTAGCTCCCAAAACTGATAAAAGAACTCCCACATTTTCCTATTTACGTGTTGTTACTTGTATGGTTACAACATGTAGAAATATCAATGTTTGAAAAACTTTCGCTTTTGGTCATGATGTTATCCAATTGCGCGGAAGTCCAGAATCAGTCAGAGTAATCATTGGTCGTAGTGGTATCCAATTGCGTGCAGTGAGATTTTCAAATGCATGCTTGGTGCCGCCCCTCGAGTTGGGCCATTTTCATTATTCATGGCCAGACCCTTAATCTGAAAGATTCCAGGGTCTGGTTTACTACCAGGCAAGTCAAAAACTGCAATTATGATCCATTACTTTTAAGTTATGATTGATCAACCCGCCAGACACCTTCTTACTCATGAACATATACATTTTTTGGAACATTAATGAACGACTTGTTTTGTAATGAATGTATTGCATTTAAAGACTATATTTTTGGAAATTCTTCACTTCTTGCTTCATTTCTCTACACACTGATAAAAAGGGGCTGTTAACCTGCAAGTTGCCCTTCTTCCCATTCTAACTATGCGACAGAATGTGTGACTGTTTTCAAGGTGGATTCTATTCAAACCAGGCTCCCTAGCAACGCGTGTAATGCAACACCACAACGGCAGCCGCCAGGTGCACACCCCACCTTTCCACACACAGCCCTGTGTGAGACCGGCCCTGATCTCTGCAGATGCCAGCGTGCGGACACCATGTATGAAAGAGCCATTCAGCTGGCATGGCGACAAGCTTGGACCTGACAGAGGCTTTGATCTGTGCACCACACACAACCAGAGATCCCCAAATCAGAAAGGAAACTCGCCATTACGGTGAGCAGGTCTGAGTGCTCCGAGCTAGCAGAGTGGCCTGGGTTTGAATGCCGGGCGACAAACTAAATGAATAAATAAAACATGAAAGGCTTTCATGGGGAACCCGACACCAGAGTTGTGGCTGATGGGGAGTCATGCAGGGAGACTGGGGGTGAAGCCCTGAGGCTGAGAGGTTTGGTGGTTCAAACACGGGTCATGCCTGCAGGACACACACACACACACACACACACACACACACACACACACACACACACACACACACACACACACACACACACACACACACACACACACACTATGGGTCCACGGTCCACCCACTGTGGTCGCCTGCACGCAGTCATGGGGGTAGGGGGGTCTTGGAGCCTGTGGACAGAGCCTTATCAGACAGAAACATGCTGAGGAAAGTCAGCACAGCCTAGCGCAGAGTGATCTTATGGATGGGCTATTTTACATGCATCAACACAAGATTTAATTCTTCCTCTTGGCTCACACGCTGTTGGATAGTAAATGGAACTGTGTCACCCTCTGTGTCTTGTACTTAAAAGTCTCTTCACTGTCTAACAAAGAAGTGTGGAGGTCCTAAAAGCCTCCATTAAGAGAGATATCACAGATGTGAAGAGTGAACCACTGAGTGCAGCCCTGTTTACCACTGTTTCCATTTTAAAAATGGATTTAAAGAACTTAAATAGGAGACACTTTCTGTGAACCACTGAGCATATGCCTAAGCCCATGATATCTTTCCATATCAGCAGATATGTTACACTATCTCCCTTTCTTCAATTATTCATATTTATTCACTTTAAAAGGACAAGCTCCATATTCACTTAATATAATGGATTTATAGGCTACTTTTCCATGGGAATATCTCGAAATTAAATGCATCGTTTGTGGACCCTTTCTAAAGCAGTCAATGTAAAATGTATGATTTCAGATGTAAATTCCATGATGCAATACTTTCATGCAAGGTGCATGCAAGGTGCTTTGCTTCCAATTCTCCTACACAGTCACCTCTGAAATTCTTAGAATTTGATGCTTTACTAACATTTAACATCTTATAGAGGCTATACCCCATATGTGCGTGATACAAATCTGTGTGCAGTGTACAGTATGTCTGTCTGTGTGTGTACAGTATGTGTGTTTGTTGATGAGTTCAACCACCAAGCCATGTTAATGGGAATTAAGAGTCGTGCAGGCAAGAACAATGGAGAACTTATCTTAATCCTCATGCTCTCTGGAGATGGGTCAAGGGGGTCAGCATGCAGAGAAGAATGAAGAACAGATGCACTGCGCGCAGATCCACTATAGGCCCTCGCCGACACAGCACAGAGAGGAGCGCTGGCAGATAACGCAGCCAGGCTGCTGCTGCATCAGAAACTCATTTAGAGACAAAAGCCACCAGAGCTTAATGTTCCAGCACTAATGATTTCTCTGTCTGCAGCGAGATGCGCGTCGGACGACAGCGGTTTCCCCTGACTTTTAAAGCCGCCGTATATCTCTGTCAGAGTCTCCTGTGCCATCCGCTCTTCTCCTGCAAGAGGCAGGGGCAGGTGACATCATCCTCTGGAACACTTTATGTAGGAGAGCTGGTTCAGGCGCTGTTATAGAGTTCTTAATGTAGGAGTGCTGGTTCAGGTGCTGTTATAGAGTTCTTAATGTGGGAGAGCTGGTTCAGGTGCTGTTATAGAGTTCTTAATGTAGGAGAGCTGGTTCAGGTGCTGTTATAGAGTTCTTAATGTGGGAGAGCTGGTTCAGGTGCTATAGAGTTCTTAATGTGGGAGAGCTGGTTCAGGTGCTGTTACTGTAGAGTTCATAGGCAAACACAAGGAGAACCAGACTTGATGCTGAATCACCTGCTTACGAGACAATTCTAAATGAGGTTGGGGATGTTTTCAATATTATGAAAAAGCTGGTGCCCGTGTGGAAATTGAACAAATACACACAGTATGCGCATATTATTTTTAATCAGCCAGTGCACTCTTGTTTAGTCTGATTTATAATTGCCTAGTGCAACTCAAGTGGCATTAGGCTGTGTCTTACTGTATGCAATTCTCACTCCATTTCCATCCTCATGTCATCATCCAAAGATCAGACAGCATCACACACATAAACAAACTCTCATTCCCACTTACTCATTCATAAACACACACTGCTATTTCGATAGATTACGAACTATCCAGGCTTTCCTCACTTCTTAAGTTCATCTTAGGCTGCTTTTCAAAGTAATCAATTATCATTTGCTGGTTTAATCTATTTTACAATTATTTTAAAGAGTGACTAACACAGATGCAAAAAAAGAAAATATTTCACCAGTTTGCCTACAAGCAAAATGCACAACATGCAATTTGCCAGCTTCCAGATGAAAATATTAACGATTGTTTATGCACCAGCTTCAAGTCCCAAGATGCACTGAAATAACGGCCTACACTTATTTTTGACAAACTGTTATACACAACTTGCCTCTACCTATAACAAAACACATGGTAGAGAGATATATTTTTGTCTCAAAGCACTCAAAGAAAGAGTCCAACATTGATCAGCTAAAAGTCTCAGGTAAACAGAAGGTAATATCTTCATTGATCTGTCCATTGTTGAGCTTTGGTTGACACCTGAAAGATGGAAGAAAGGCAGTAGGCTGCCATCACAAATTGAACAGCAAGAGACAGGGCCTGCCGATGTTTCTTCCTCAGAAGGGAACAAAATGGATGAACAGTGTGTGGTTCAAAGGATAGCTTTACATTCTGTCTTTATGTGTAGATACACACAGATGACGAATATTAGAGTAGACAATGATTAGATGATGATTATTAGAATAGTCTATAGTAGTCTATAGTTGCTGCCATTAAGTAGAAAGACTGGTCAAACTCAGACATATCTGTGCGGCCGGCACTTTAGAGTCCAGCATGTAGAGAGCGAGCCCAGCCGCAGATGGAGCTGTGTTTAAAAATGGACCAAATTGATCTATTTACATACAGACACACTGCTGGCAGAGACCAGCCACACAAGAGGCACTCTAGCTTTGTGCTACTGGAGTCATTTAAACAGAAGATGGATTTCATAGTGCTTATCAATGGTGCTTACTGACTGTTAAGTTCTGTTATTACCATGCTCAAAGTATAACTGGGAATAGGAAGCGTAAGAGACAGGTAACACAAGGAGAATTCAATATCCACAAGGGCGCTTTCTGCAAAACATTCCATTCGATACACCTTATTAGGGGATCTTCAAAGAGCTCTGCCTGCATTTGTCCAATAATGGCAGAATATAGCAACTTTTCTTTTCATGTTAAGAAAAGTAATCCATTTTATTAGTCATTTTGATAACATGTCAAATACCACATCTCATAGGTTCAACAGATAAGAGATTCGGTACACATAAGTTGTGAATAACAGTGGTATTTAAAGAATCCGGTTTGCAACTAGACAGCTTGCATCTCCTACTCATCAAGTGGCAACGATGTACACAACAGTGTGTTGTATCGATTCAGCAAGCTTGCCAGATTTGTATTATCAGCACTGTGTCTGTATCGACAACACGAGGTGCCTTGAGCTGCTCATTACAGTGTCCCTTGTCAAGCTCCAAATGCAAAATTAGCCATTAGCTACAGACAGATAGCAGTTGAGTGCTGGATAACCAATGTACATCTTGTGTATTGTATTGGCAATGTGTGGCCATGGAGACACTTAATCTTCACTCACACCGGTGCCAGAGTGCATCAGAGGATGATAAACATGCTTTTCACTATTTTCAAATCTTAACTCCTGATATCCCTGATCTCCCCAACATTCACAACAACAAGTGTTTTGCTTGATCTGTCGACAAGAGTAAATGAAAATGTCTATGTTTATATGCCTGGACACTGTCATGAACCGCTGTGCCAATATTGTCAACTTTTATACAACTGTCAAAGTCTTATTTCTCTGTGTTATGTCAAACTAGCAAGGGTACTTTTGGGTGCTATGTCTAACTGAGCATAGTCTAAGCAATGAGACAAGACATACAGGGAAGGTCAGTGAGTTACAGTACATCATGGTTTCATTGCTTCATTGTTGTCACCACTCTAACAAACTCAGGGGGATCAGAATTCATCTGATATCTCAACCTGACAATGATGGATTTTGTTGTTGTTCTTGTTTGATTTTTGTTGTTGTTGTTGTTGTTGTTCTTACATGTCATGAGATTAATATCAATCTAACTTGTCAGAAGACCAAAGGGCTAAAAACAACTGTCATTCCTATTAAGACTGCATGGGCTGAACTGCTGATGTTTATGTCACACTTCAAATGGACTGAGAGCATGTCTGAACCTGTAGCCCTCAAAGGCCATTATCTCCTTGTCGTAGCTCTTATTCTCTGATTTAATGTAATTTATTTATCTAATTACACAATCATTTGGCCGGTATCCAGGGGCTGTTCAGCTTTCAAACTAGGTCATCAGTGATTGGCACCATTAGTGATGATGTATACAAGCAACACAAGTAATGAACTGTGAGATTGAACCAGCCTTTTCCCTTCTAAATGCGGAAAGCACTGTAGAAGCGTTGATGGAATACTTTGCATGACATGATTTTTGGAACCGCAAGTGTAAAAAGGTTATCATCACTTGTCACCACCCAAAGCAAATCGGCGAGGGGAATTTTTAGTCAATATATTTCTTAAAGCTTTCCATTTCAAATCATAGTAAATTCTTAAAGTTATATCTTGCGTGAGATTTAATGAATTTCACAAATGACAGACTTCAAAGACAAGCACCCTCCACACCCCAAAAAAGGAACTCTTCACTCCCATGACAACGGAAATTACTGATGTAATTGGTGTTTTCTTTAAAGCTTGATTATTGAACAATATTAGATATTCCCTTTAAAGCCAACACGCTTGGGTGATAACCGCTAACAAACATGCACAAAGGGATTACTTCTATTCTAACAGACTCCTTCACAGCTGTTTGGTATGTGAAGTGGATCCACAGGGCATTTTTCATCAATCAGAAACATGCATAAACATAATTAACTCCTCCACACTTGAACTTAACAAGTGTCTGAAAACTAGTCATTTTCATTAGCCCTATTGGATAAAATGTTACTGGATGAACAGAGTAGATTCTAAGAGTTCATGTATTCAGAAAGTCACCGTTCATAAGGATACCACTGAGAATGCTGATTACATCTGCTTTCATTCTCATGGCAAGCAAATTAGACAGCTTTGTGATGAAAATCTGGACACAAAGTACTTTTTTTCATTTTTAAATGGCTTGCATAATCTCTTAATTCTTGCTCCATGGGTGGTGAAGCATTGACCAGGACCATATGACCCACCGTTGAATGGAGTGGCACATGCAATTGACGTAAACAAAGCCCATTAATACGGACAAAGGTGTGCAATGCATAGCAGCAAAACTTTTACCAGACATGATGAAGTTGGCAATAAAGCCACATCACCACTGATGTAAATGGTATCTCAAAATAGTAGTTCTCCTACAAATGGGACCTCAATGCTGCTGACCAGCAGAAAACATTCAGGAATCGAGCAATGTGTGCCAAAAAATATGGGGACACTAACAGCACCAATAATATATTATCTCGGCGGACTAACGCTCCGAGTTCCAAACCCTTTCAGCAGGATTTCAGCTATCTGCACCACTCTCCCTTGCACACACACTACCCTTTTCACTGCTCAACGCCTTCCCTCTTTCATTTGTCAGGAAGCCATGGTATCAATTGCTATGCAGAGAATTTCTTACTCAGCATGTTGCCTTTTGCTCTGATAAACAGGCAAGTGAAATGAAGTCATCCAGTGATGTGGCAGTAGATCTCATGGTTATTCACTGCTTTTTAAAACTACATTTCTTAAAGGACTCAACACATTGCAACTCTGAACAAAGATCCACTCAATTACACATCCATGTGCAACATGTCTACAGGGAATCTGGAATCTGCTTCTCGCAACACATTCACTCAAGTGCTCTTTGTATTACAGGAGCCACATTTAACCATTTAAATGCCATATATCTCCTTGAATATGGCCACAGAAATAGAATCCGTTGAAGTAAACACAATAGTAATATCTTAGAGGCCCAGAAAGGTGCTAAATCCATGTCATATTAAGCACATTGCCCCAGAAGGTTTACACCTGTCTATCTATCTAACAAATAGGAGAAAAACACACACGCAGCCTTATAGAAACCAGATGAATGCTAGATTAATTACATTGCTCAACAAATGCTCTAAGCCTTGATGTGGATACATCGTGGCCACAGGCAAGGTTGAAAACATCACTTCAATTACATCCTACTTTTAGAGTGAGAGGCCACGGGGCAAAGAAAAGGCAATGTTACAACATCGGGATCTACAGTGGTGCAGTCGCACAATACTACAACTACTACAGCTTGATCATGACGACATCTCATCATTCATTAATACTGAAAAACTGACTAAGAGCAGCGCTGGCACTGAAAAATGGCTTCTGACCTTAAAAAGTGGCAATGCACACAACTTAGAAAATGCAGGAGTCTCATCATGTTTCACCAACAGTCACAGGGGTTATTAGGGCAACAATGTGCTATTCCTTCCTGTTGAACGCACCAAGCGCTTACAATAACTATCCTGTGTGAAAACAAATCATTATCAAGCCCACTCAAACCTTTAGACATTAAAGTGAGCACTCTGAAATGAAGTGACTGTCGCAATACCCATTCTGAGCGTGCTTGCTGCCCGGGCCCCAGGGTAGGTTTGTTACGGTATTAGTTGCCTGCTGGTACAGGAGAAGCTGACAGCTGCCATCTCTCTGAATCAGGAGGAAGCCACCGCTTCCTCTCACCACTTCAGGCAGGCTACTAATTCACCCAAAGACAATACCCTCGGAAAATATTTCACAGAAGATGCCCTTTTCATGTGTTTCGTAAAGGACTTGGGCTCGAATGTACTGGCTCTGCCTCACTCAGAAGTGCACACTTGAGAATTAGAGTGACCTTTACTGTCTTGGCGTGAGTAGCCAGGAACAAATGAATATTATATAAAACAAACATAAGACATACGTTATTGTTTAATAATGGAGAGTAGTCGGTCCTTGGCCGCTATCAAAGCTGAGGTCATCCTGTGCTTGGCTCATGGAGGGGAGGGCGGGCTAATCAAGATCAAAGAGAAGTCCGTGATTTACATTCAAACCAGGACACCAAGGGGGATTTTTGGTGTGTTTCTTTCCTACTTCACTGGTCTGTTTCAATGTTCCAGTGTGAATGTGAGGTATGTGTGCATTGATAAAATATGTTAAGCCTCTTAGAAGTCAGTCTGCCAAGTCCTAGCCTCATCTGGGAGGTTTGTGTCACGCTGCTTTCCTGCTTTACCCACCTCGTATAAACACAACATCATGGGTGTCAGGCCAAATTGCCTCAGTAAGGTGCACCATGTCAGGTGTCCGGAAACCTTAAGCCTTTATCACAGAGGGCAGTGAGTAGTAACAAGCATGGCATTCTTTTGACACAATGTACATTATTCGCACAGTTGATATTTAAAGTGAAATACACACTTTTGGTGCACAAAGGTATGTGTCAGGGTAAAAAGTCCACCCGTGTAAATGAAATGCTCTAGTATCTCTACATCTAGACATGAAGAGCATACCCGCCACACACACATACACACACACACTCAAACTCAGGTTTCAGCACAGCAACGTGAAGAGTTTATCCACTTGCACAATGCAGTGAACCATTAGAGAAATCTACAAGTGCCCAGACAGACAACATCCCCGGGTGGGTTCACTTAACACCAGTGGGGGACACGGGTGGGCAATTTCAGGAGTCAGTGTAAGATGAAGATGAATGTCGCCAGGAGGTCCCTGGTGACACACCCCGCTCCCTTGCCTCTCTGTGAAAAGCCCCACAGGGGTCCTAGAAGAAGCTTTGACATATACACACACACACACACACACACACACACACAGAGAGAGAGAGACACACACAGAGACACACACACTGCTGCTGTTCCTGGCTCAGGCCCGGGCTCTCAGACGTGCTATTTATAGGTTATCAGATGTGTCACTTCTCACATTCTTCACATCCTCCTCTTTTCATCACTCAGGCCATGCAGCCGCACACCACCAAGGAACACACACACCACACACACACACACGCACACACACACACACACACACAAACCGTTTCGCCGATCCCATCAGAGACTCACATACTGACACTAAGGCTAAGTGACGCACAATAGCTGAAAAAGAGAGAAGTACCATACGATTGTGGTCTGTTCTTTGACTTTGAAATGAAAATGCCCATGACTTCTCCACTAGCTGAAATGATCTGCTTGGATTGACCATCTAGTAATTGTATTAATCAAATCATATTATTTTATTCAGTAAGCATGCATAATTCAAACTCTGACACAATTACTTATGGATTGTATAACTGTACATGATATAGCAGAAGTATTAGCATGCTGACTCACTCAGATCATGTGTTCATTTGGACTTTCCACTTCTGTGCTCCATGTCAACATAACAATGAATAAATAAAGAGTAAATAAATACAAGGAGCTCTATAAATGCTGTAGGCATATGTGCCGAGGGCTGGATAAAGCTTATAGACTTATTATGAAAAAGACTATGCACCTCAACACATAGCCTTGGCTCGTCTGTTGTAGTGAGGGAAGACAGAGCCTTGTTTGTGCAACACCAAGCTAATGCAGCTCTTCAGTTAAGCTTGAACATTTGGTCTCTGCATGTCTTTGATAAAGCCTTCTGTCTTCAATCACCATAAAATAAGACGGCTGCTCCCTTGTACAGTATTAAATCGAAAACAAACCTTACTTCCAAGAAATCCTTGTTTGTGGTTACCACCAGATTATTTCCTCTCAAGTTTCAGTGGCCAATCTGGTTTTAATAAACCAACGATAACAACAAATAAACAACCCTTACATCCACAATAAATAAAAAAAAAAAACTCTATTTGCCCTCCAATGTAAACCTGTTTCAACAAGACATGCTGTTGTTCAGCTTGTAAACACTGGTGTGGGTAATGCAGTTACAGAAAGATAAAGTAATTAATGGAGTACTTGAAAAGTGATTAAATAAAAACTTTCTTTAGTGGCGGTGAGAGAGTGAATATCTATAACTATAAAATAATTTAGTAATATTCATGCATCTCATCTGGCTCATTCTACCCCAGCCCAGTAAAAACTAAAGCACCATGTTTTACTTCTTATAACACCATGCATGGGGATCTTTTACACCAGAATATGCCGTGGCCAACCCTTCAGAATTCTGGCCAGACACCTGCTACCTTTCCTTCCGCCTCATCATCAGAGAGGCTCACGCTGTCATGACAACCAAAGAAGACCGGCGCTCTCTCCATACACTATCCGAATTCTGATGGAGCCTATTCTCCACTGGCCAAGTCTGTCTCCCTATTCAAACGCTAGCAAACTCACCTAATCCCAGGCAGGTCACCAAGCTGCCATGAAGCCCAGAACCTCCAGCAAGCTCAGCAAGTCCTCATCCACCCAAACCCCAACACCCCCCCCCCAAAAAAAACCAAAACACACAGAGATTCAAGAAATTCAGCCAAAACATAAAACTCAGTAGATGATGCAAAAAGGGGAAAACAGATGCCATCTTATTTGCCACAGCACTTCATGTAAATATAAGATATCACAAATCTGCATTACGCTGCTGTTTTAGGTAGTTTGATACTGCGATACTGCAAAGTGTTGACATGCTATGCTTTTCTAAACTGTGTGTGTGTGTGTGTGTGGGGGGGGGGGGGGGTTGGCACTGGCT
Organism: Sardina pilchardus; assembly: GCF_963854185.1. Classification (NCBI taxonomy): domain Eukaryota; kingdom Metazoa; phylum Chordata; class Actinopteri; order Clupeiformes; family Clupeidae; genus Sardina; species Sardina pilchardus. The sequence goes on from NC_084996.1 coordinate 33,226,666, forward strand.
TTTGGCTGCACACCCCTACCATGTGTACTGGCACACTTGCAGCTCTCCCTGCCTCATCCTCTCTCCCAACCACCATTGGGCTGGCCACATGCTCCTGCCTAAATGTAAGCAATTGTAATTAGCAACATTTAGTTATACAACGAATAATCAGGGGTAGAAGATTATCAATTGTAAATATAAATGGGATAAAAGAGTGCTATAGCTATGTGTTTTCCAACATAAAACCCTCTTCAGTCACAGGTGTTCCATTGTGACTGAGAAGACACTGACAGCTTTGAGTATCCTGTGGCAGAGCCCGATGTAGGCCTACTTGATGTAAATGTAAGTGTTTCCCTTTCCTTTCAGCACTGAAGCGCCGAATCCCCCCTCTACTCCAGGAATCGCTTTCAGCAATGCACGCCTATCAAATCTATTTGTCAAGGTTTGCCTGTGCATTCTTTGTGCTGATAATGCTCAGATGCATTTGAGGGCTTCGCCGGAGAGATGGGTGTTCTTTTATGTTGAGAGCAAACATGTCCCTGATCAAAGTGGCGTGGAGGCTGGCTGAGTGGCTTTGCATTTTTTTGTGGTAATGCATGACGATCTGCCAGTCTTCCCATGTCACTGCGTCATTGTCACAGTGCAGCTCGTTTGGCTGCACATGCTTTTGTGACAAGAAATGACAAGACAACAGGTTCTGAAACACAATCACACACCTCTAGTGAGGGAAAACAAAGAACATACACAGGAATAATACAGTGTCGATATCACTCGTGTGAAATCCCACATTACCTTCACAGGCTTCAAAGTGATTATAAAAGCAAAGTCCATGAGGATTTAAACAGAGGGGAACATAATATACTGGACACAGAACAATGCCTGAAGAAATGTCGGCAAACTCGAATAATCTTCACAGCACATCATAAGATGGCAAACAATACGGAGCACAAACGTGCATTATCCATGCAGGGATGAGCAGCTAGTAGCTATTTTTGCCCATTAGGAGAAAGCAATTAAATCTTTCAGTCAGCACAATTAAACAGATCAACACATCATAAGCCTTCCAATAACTACATCTGAGGCATAACAGGAGTGAAAAAACATCTAATCACTAATATAATCTGCTTTTAATATTTTAAGCTGACCTCCACCCCTCTACAAAACACCACACAAATCGCTCTTTGCCCACCACAACTCGAAACAGCATTAAAACAATGCAACTCTCGAAGCGTGCCTTTAGGCAAACAGCATTAAAAAAAATCCTCCTAGGTCAACTGCTGCATATGGGGTGTGCATCTCTACTATGTGCCAAACAGCCAGAGCCAGTTATGGCCAGCCAGAGAGGCTGCCAGAGAAGAGCTTCTAAATCACAGGCTGGCACTGGCCACCTACAGTAAATGAGAGATGAATCACAAATAGCACCAGTGGGCTTTGCCTATTTACTGAGCACTTGCAAGTCTGTGTGTCTCTCCTCTGTGTGAGGACCTAGTAAAAGGGAAGGGAGGAGAGTAGCCATACTGTGTGGTCTGTGTACGTGGGAGTGCATGTGTGGGTGTGTGTGTGTGTGTGTGTGTGTTGCAGGGGTGTTTTGTGTTGGCGAAGGCCTAATTTAAATGTGAATGATTCAATGAAAATATGGTCTTGGCTGGCTCCAAATGGCGGGGTGATGTCACGCAGGGGTTCAGGGAGAGTCATTAGACCTGGCACGCCAGTCCACAAATCAGCCACCTGCCACCGCCCTGTGCCCAGCACAGCTGCTCCCGCTCGCCCTGCCCTGCCTGTGCCCTCCTCCCGCTCCGCCCCCCTCTCACCCCCACCTCCACGAGGCATCCTCATTTTCATATGCCATGCCACAGTGCACGGGGGCCAGCTTTTATGGAGGGAAAAGATCATTAGTAAAGTCATTGCCGCTTCTGCCGCAGTCGCTGCCAAAAAACACTCCCGTTTCCCTAATGGAGCCGGAGGAAATTTCATGGTTTGCCATGGAAAAATATTTGCTTTCTTTCGCTGTAAATTGTAGTGTACAAGATGGCTGTTTTACTATCGCAGGCATTAGGCAGCTGCTATTGTCACCCCGGCTTTCATCACTGGCGTCCTTCAACTTGATGCTCTGTTTAACTTTTAAATGATGATGGGGTGTTTTGCTTCCCTGGTGCTAGAAAAGCACTGTTTATGACTTTGACTCATATCACTAACCCCTGCCATTCCCTATCCTTTTTCTCTCTATAAAAACACTGGCACAGTCTATATATGTTGCTAGACGCTATAATAGATGGAGGAAATTCAGTCTTTATTACGAAGCCTCAGGTGCCGCATGACAGAAAGGGCAAAGCTAACATTTACAGATCTCTCTGGGCTGTGCCTCAACCGAATGTTTATTTAAAGCATTCATCTTCTTACGGGGAGTTCGGCTGAATTGTAGCAACTTCAAAAGTCAAGACGATTACTATTATATTCCTATTTTCATCTATTTTTCTTGCCACATATAGTCCAATTTCACTGTTGTACTTCTTTTCTCTTCTTTGATAAATCACACTATGGTTGTGAGAGCTCAAGTGGTTTCCTTCACTGGGAAATTGCATTTTCTGAATTCGAGCTTAAGTTGGTATATCTTGCCTGTGCAAATCTGGACTATTTACATTCAGTTGTGCATTCCCGGCATGGTACATGTTTGCATGGGGGGAATGTAAATGACAGAGTGATTTCACCCAGCCCCGTGTGACAAATTGTTCATCGAGTACCGGGGTCATATTTTAAAGAGGAAAGTAAAGATTACACTGACACTGATCCTGCCGTGCAGAATATGCTGAATAGGTAAAACATTTATTTCTCATGGGCACCTGGGCCGCTCAAAAACTTGAGCTGTGAATTTATATCCATATTTTCTAGAGCAGGATAGATCAATCACACTTGAGATATCACTTATCAATGGAATGTCATGCTTTTTATAATTGGTTTCAGAATGACTTTTCCCCCTCCTGACACATCTCTATCAAAAAAATGAACAAAAGGAAAAGCAAAAGGAAAACCTGTTCCTCTAGAGCATATCAGGCTGTCGCCCCGTGCACTGTGGTAGCGTTTGTTTGCCTGTCCCCACTGACTGAAATGGTTCCAAACATCAACAGGTGTTTCCTGGTTCCCACTATGTCCAAACACAAGCCTCTGTTCCATTAGTCTCTTTAACAGATATCACATGCGTCTAGGTAAAGCGAAGCACACATTCCCACGCTATGCTTAATGTGTATCCACACTCAATAAAAACATTCCTGTTGACCCCCATCCCCCACCCCACCCCCTTTTATCAGATGGCATCCACACTGGGACAAAAGGGCAGAGGTCAATGTTGGGCAGGAAAAGACACTCACATAAAGCTTTACAACAAATCGAGGGCTGAGAACCAAAGGGTCGTAAGTGACATTTCGCCAACTTTACAGGAGAGCCAAAACAAATCTAACTGCTTCTATAGTATATGTTCACAGTTAAAGACCTTTGTTTTTGTTCAATAACTATATACTGTACTTATAAATATTTTACTTCTATAATTTTGTCAGCTAAGAGAGCTCATCAAGAGCTTTCAGGTGATATATATAACTCAATTTTGACCAAAATGTCACTTACGCCCCTTTGGCTCTCAGCCCTCGAAATGAGAGGCTTGCTTGCAATATGCAAGTGTTTGGAAGTGTTAATGTTTAACAACCAACGCAAACAAGAATCAATTACATACTATTATACTGTAATGTTGATGAAAAGTCGAAGATATAATTGGAGAAATTTTCTCTGAGCGATCAATATTAGTGTGGGAGCCTCAGTACATTTCAAGTAAAGAGCTCATGGTTTATTTTCTTAACATGTACTGGTGCTTTTACACAGTGAGCCACTGAGTAAACAGAAATACGGTTTATGGTGGATACAGGTTTATTTGAATATTCAAACCATGCAGAAAATAAGCATTTGTTTTGACTGGACATTCCTAGTTCCATGCAGGCTAAAGCCTTCCAAACGTAACAGCTCTCTGAGGCCACAAAGTCATGCCTGCTGCACTAAAATCTCAGTGTTTGCCCCTTCATTAAAGAAAGAAATGCATTAAGTGGGTCTCTCGTGTATTACAATTTGGATTTTATATGAACAGGGATAGTTATAAAATAGACAAATTACTACTTTAGTATTCATTAGTATTAGCAACATCCGATAACATGAAATGATACCATTGCTGTATCTTTGTACACCTGAATGAATGTTGTGCTGCAACATCTACTGTAGTACAGATAGGGAACTTCTACATGAACACAGCTAGGAATGTAACATTTTGTCTCCAGCAGTCTGTATAGTTACAGTTTTAGTAATGGCTTTATGTACTGTAGGTTACTACTGTAGGAATATACGAAGACATTTCTGAACGCACACAAAAAAAAAAAATTCTCTGCATTTCTTGTGGGACCACGGACTGGGCCACTTGGAGGTTGCCTCTGGGCCACATTTGGCCCGTGGGCTGGCATTTCAATAGCTCATATATTATTACCTTATCAGATATGAATCATTACCAATAAACCCCCAGGAATCAACCAAAGCCCACTGGTTAGCTCCACTTCAGTGATGGAAGCACTGGGGGTTGGGGGTGAAGCGATCAGCCATCAATAATCATATGACAGAGGCTGATGGAAGACAGCAATGCTTTTACCCCTCACATATACGAGCACCCATCCACCCTCACCCTCTTTGGAACAACAACCACCAAGAAACACACTTCATATTGCTAGTCATTGCAACCATGACAACCACCAAACAGACTCACACAGGCCAGCATGAATATTAAATGCTAGAACTATTCATTCACAAACTTTTGTATGATGTCACATGCCCATAACCCCCTGCCTGCCCTCTTAAATAAGATAATTCATACTCTCCAGTAGCCACTCATTATATTTACATTTATGCTTTCATATGAAAATTAAGTTGCCACTCACAGACCATGTGGCACACGTTGTGTGAGCTTTGAGATGAGGGCCTTGTTCACTAACGACAGATTGCAAGCACATAAAGGCAATATAGCTCGCTCTCAGTGAAATCAGGACTACAGCCAAATTGCATTGTAAGACTGTGTAAAAGGGAGTTGTTGATGTATTAACGGCATGGTCAAATTGATTGGGGGGGGGGGGGGGGGGGGTTATTGCTGAAGGGATGGCTGGCAAGACAATGTCAAAAACAAAAAACAAAAGCAAACATCACACCTTATATCGACTGTTTGTGTGAATGATATTGTTACTAAATTGTCCATCACTAAATATGTGATGTATTTAAATAGGCTACGCTTTCTTAAAACAATGCATTTTTAAATAAGCATTTCTTAAAAGTAAACAAGTACATTTTCTTTTTCTCAGTCTCACTATGATCTGAAAGAAAATTATACAATCCAAAGGCTTAAACGATTGGCCCCCAACAGAACCTCAAGCACTAAAGGGTTCAACCCTCCTAATGATGTCGCAAAACAGTGGGTAGTATATTACCATGAATTAAAATATGCAAACATTTGGTAGAACCAAACTGCTTAGCAGTGTGTGTCAAATCAATGATTTCACATGCATTTTGCAGAGACAAAAATCGATCAATTATGGATACAAAATTTGCGATTTACAATTCATTTCACAAAATCAATGATCAACTGGACGGCAATCAAGGACTGCCTGCCTTTTCCCATGACAAATAATCTTGTGTCTGACCAACACTCAAGCAAAACGTTACACATATGAAATCACCGATGCGAGAGGAAAGCTACAATTTCTCACTCTGAGGACTTCAAGAGAAAGGGGGCAACAAAGAAAAGCTTCTGCGGTAAATGATTGCACAGATGGTGTGGCAATGAAACGTCAGGGTTTACAGTCGTGAATGGGTAGTGTGTGTGTGTGTGTACTCGCCTGATGGTGCAGCCAGCAGATAATGCACATGTGGAGGGGAAAGTGTGTTTTCACCTGCCATATTAGATACAGTGTTTTGATGGCCTGGATATTTTTACAGAAAAGATCTTGCCAAACATCTTGCTATACTGGAGCACTTTGTACGCACTCTGTGCATGAAAAATGTGCTATAAATAAAATACTTACTTACTTACACACTTACTTACTTACTTACTTACTTACTTACTTAGACTCTGTTTACATCCTCACAGGCTCTGACTCTATGCCATGATGACCACTGGTTATCTATATTTCTACGACAGATGAAAATTCTTATATGGTATTGATTGTCACTTTAAATGAGTTGAAAGTGACAGTAAAGGTAATGGATCCTGTTCATTTTATTCTAGTTGATAAAACACCGGCACCTTTCATGAGTCTTTACGACAGTCACTTATGACATGGGAAAATGTTGCAGCTCTTGGCATTTAAAGGTGGAGGCTGAATGTCAATCTCAACCCGATTTGCAAGCTTTGATAATGCAGGCAGCTGGCTGGTTCCTCCTATGGGATCAATACCACCTAACCCATTCCCAGAAAAGAGTTGGTGGCTTTCCAAATATCCAAAGACCTTGACACAGGACTTGAAAACTGGCTGACACTATATGCACATCAACAACTTTGCTGAACCTCTCTGAATTAAATAAGCCTATATGACATGATGCGAACTGCCATCACCAAAGTAGCTGGACAGTCAGAGCTATTGAGACAGCATATGAAACACTTGCACAGTGCTGCAAAAGTCCTCATGATTGGCAGGACCTTGCAAAGGCTCTGGAGTCTCATGGATTTCCAAGTTAATCAGTAATCCCTGCTTCCATGGGTGTGGACTTTGAAGTATTGAAAGACTGTGATGTGGGGTTTGCTCATAGGAGAGTCCATAGTTGACACATTTGTTAGAAAGTTTTTTTTTCTGTCAGTTAATATAAAGCAAAGTATTTTTTCTAGTGAAATAAAGATTCAAAAAAGGACTTCCTCAAGCAGAATGGTGTATTGCAGTGATAGGAGAGTATGTCTGCAGTTAGGCTCTGGAGTGTTAAGAACATTGCTAAAGCAGTATGACATTTCATATCCCTGGTTTCACAAGATCCTGTGGAGTTGTATTTGTTTGAAAGGTTAAGCTGTTGGTGTTCATACAGTGATTTACCCACAGCATTTCTCCAAAACAAAGAGAGAAGAGAAGCTAATGAGAAAATGAAAGTTAAGTCTGCTGGAGCAGGATGTCAAATCATTTGTGCATTAAACGATAGTGGCAACTGTGCCACCCCATCTATTCACTAACTAAATTGATGACTGTCTTTTGAAACGCTGTTAAATAGTGTCTTCATATGATCATTATTGTCATTCATTTTCTCTCATCTTTACAAATGCAAATACGCCCCCCCCCCCCCCCCCCCCCCAAAAAAAAAAAAAAGATACAAAATACATATTAAGTGGGCGGAGAAGATAGCTTGAGGCATACTGTTGATTATCTTTTTCAATGCCTACCTAAAATAACCCTGATAGATGTAAAATTTGCGGAATCATAAATATGCCAATTAATGGGGCATGTTGTTTTTATTACCCCAAATCAAAACACATGATGATTTCATAAAAGGGGTCTTGCATCAGTAATTACACATGGATGATCTCTAAACAGGATTTACTTGCATGCCGTCATGTGATGTATAATCCCTTTAAATGAATGGAGAAAAAACATACATTATGTTAAATTAAGTCTATTCCTCAATAGGAACTAGGCATAAATGTCTCGGGGGTATGAAAAAAGACATAGGCTATCCCTAGGGAGATCTAGCCTATTCAATTTTTTCGAAAGAGATGTTGTTATATCAGGCAGTTCTGTAGATCTAATAGTAGGCCAAAATGGGATGAAAAGCCAAAATGAAAATCCCAAAATTAACATAAAAGGTTTCCTTAGTGAAATTGTCATCTTATGCTTGACCCAACCTCAGCAAAATCCCCCACCCACCCCTTCAACAAACCCTGGAGTTCGCGCGTACCCGTGGTCGCACGCGTAACATCTGTGACCGTCCAAAGACTTTTGCATCGTTTGTCTACAATAAACAGTTTATCATCATACGCCATTTCCTGTGATAGTCACATCCAATGGAACTTTGACATGTGCATTTGTTTTGTCTGTCTGGTCATTTAAAAAGCTAGAAGTGCTTTTATTCCGTTCGTCTCAGTGATTATAGCCTACGGTATGAATACATATTCCTATAACAAGTTAGGCTATATCACTGTGGTTAAATGGCGTTTGGTATAGCCTGTAGCCTACATCTTTCAATCTAGTCATATAGCTTACTTTTGCCTCACTTCCCTTGAATGTGTATAGAATGGGCTATATTTTCTTACCTTGAGCTGCTGTTTTCAACACGTGTATGGAAAGACACAACGCCCACCAACTCCATGATCCTAATGCCAACTTTCTTCTTCCATTGTGGTTTGAATATCTTGATGAAAATGTTTTTGCGTTATCGACAGTCATTTTCTTCGTATGAGTATGACTGTGGCTATTCAGAGGAACTTCACAGTCAGTGCAGAAATAGTGGCGTTCGGTAAATCTTAAGTCAGAAGAACTGTGATGCACTGGCATCACATTTGTAGAGTTACAGGTTTTCCCGGGTTCGGTCTGGTACGAGCTACCGTCTCCTGTGCGAGCAATGTCCGCTGTATTCACTCTTCTGTTCAGGTGCTTGTTTCGGTGAGTTTGACGTATCCCTTTAAAAATTCTGGAAGTCGTTTTATTCTCCGATGCTTCGTCGTCAACACTTATTTCATAGTCAAAGCGACCTCTTCGGTCAGTCATTCTGAGGTCAGAATTGTGGCAGTGGCGAATCGCGCAGCAGCTGCCTTCTGAGCTACAGTTCCCCTCTCGATGCTTTGTGGCTGTGAGGATTTTGATTAGGTTACTGAACTCTGTCTGCCGTCAACTTGCTCGGCATGAAACCCACCGACTCTGTACGAACATGCTGCTTCAGTCCTCAAATAAAACGTAGTGAATTAAGTGAGTTACCAGTTAAACTGATTGAACTAAACTAAGGGCACCTAATGTGAAAAGACTGTAACCGTCTGTCCGTCGTTCACAGCTGCAGGGATGTGCTCCTTATCAGCCACTTTCTGGAGCGCTTCTTGAAATATGCTTCATCATTTGGGTTGCGAGAAAGCGTTAACGCAGTTTCCCTCTTCGCTGTCAGACGACGTCCATGCAACTTAGTTTCCTTTTGAAAAGTATTAGCTTACGTTAGGTTACCAAGCAGGCTGACTTGTAGGCTAGCCTTATTTTAAATAGCCCATACACATCCTCGCTCTATGAAGTCGAAGAAATCTGCAGTAGCCTAAAGCTTAGGTTTTCAAAACAATTCAGTTTAGGACCCATTCTTTCTGACGTAGATTAGGCTATTTATTTCGCTGGGCACCATAAGCTTCTTTTCATAGCAAATAGGCTATCCTATCCGAGAAAAGGTAAAGCCATAAGTTCTTACGCGTCTGGCACAATGCTGCGGTGCTATGCTGACTGACTGACACGTTGTAGTTGTAAAAGCCCTTACTTAAAACAATGCTATCTTCGACTATAAACATTGGCTATGATTACAGTCACATTCAACGACAACCAAACAACTTAGAACTAAGAATGACTAGAAAGAGTCTTCAGCAAACTGGCGCAACGAGATAACATACATTATTACGCACACTCTTAACGGGGCAGCGATAAAGATAGCCTGTGGTACCTCTAGAAAACATGCACCTATCGGAGCTGTGATTTTGACATGTAACGAAGCCACGAGCAGGTGGTGATGGTGGGAAGAAACTCACGTAGCCTGTAGAGCACAGAACTATCCAGGGAGCGACGTGGGGGTGGTGCCACCGCAGCAACACTACGGCTCTGCACTTGCCGCTGAACTTCCATTCAGTAGCATACAGTTCTGTTCCCCCGCCCTACCTATACTCATTGGCTGTGTTGTGATTTTGCATATGAAGCACCTTTCAACGGCAGAGAATTTTGTTAGGCTTATAACGAAGTGGTCGGCTGATAGTGCGCGTGTCTGTGATAAACTATACCATGACAATATGTGGACTGGCAAATCTTTAAATAAAATAAAATGTGTCCATCAGTAAGTAAGGTGATTACAGTTGGCTAGCTAATGTTATCAAAGTATTTTTTGTTTGGATAAAGTATAAATGAAACATACAGCACCTGTCATTTTTTTGTTGACCTTTTGATCTGTTTCTGATGTAGGGGCCAAGGAGGGGTGTATGTCCAGGAGTTTGACAGAACCATGAAAGTTAATGACTCACTCTTTAATTGTAACTCAATATCATATCAATACAGCTTTGGGGAGTTCATTACATACAGTACAGACAGAAAGTTGTGGTTGCTCATTGTACATTGTAAATACCTTTCACAGGGCCATCTATTTCATTCCAGTTTGAATCACAACAGCGCATTTTCAAATACCACTCACCAAGGAAGGCAGGAGATCTCAGCCTAACTATCTCTTCAAAGATCAGCATTTTCACGCTCAACAACCCTCCACCCACCTACTGGCACACAGGCACGCAAGCGTGTAAAACACACACTGCATGCACGCACGCATACAAATACACACACACTTTCAACACACAGAGGCTACTCAAAACAGGTACACCCACACATGCATACATAAATTGAGTGACACAAATAAAGTGCATGGGTAGACACACTAACACACACTATAGAGAGAAACAGAGAGAGAGTGAGAGTGTGAGAGAGAGAGATTTTATTGCTTGAATAACTTTACATAGGATATATTTTTTTATGCTGATGAAATTGAGTTTCCAGATTTCAAGGTTTTTTTGCTTGTGTCTGCACAAAACTGCTTGCTAACAGACAACCTGACAAGCCATGTGATCTACGTGTTTCCATACAAGGGGTAATTCATCAGATCACTTTACAGAAGGCAGTGATTTATCTCGCCCAAGTTTCTGCATAATCATTATGATGGATTATAGATGGCACACCTGATTATGGTATTTCAGCCTTTCTCTAGCTGACCTGAAAAAGCTTTTGATGAACTTCCCTCTTGAATTTGTTTAGTCACTGCATTACACACAGCGATGCATATGGAATTAAGACTCACTGCATCTGACAGTTTTCAAGGTATCAGTTCTTCACAAGGTATCAGTTCCTCTGTATTTTTTCGGTGACAGATTTACATTGTACAGTTTGAACCCAACCCTGAGATGAAAGCACAGGTTAACCTTGACTAAGAGGGGATAAATTAAACCTTGAGTAAATCCCCCCCCCCCCTCCCCTACCCCCTGTCCTGTCACAGGCTGCACATCATGGCTTACGTTTTGCTTGTTTCTTACTACCATTCATGTGAATTCCTGTTGCCCCCTAAGGCAGATTACAAGGAGAAAGCGTTTCTCTCTCTCTCTCTCTCTCTCTCTCTCTCTCTCTCTCTCTTCACTCAGGTGGATGAGGAGGACTCCACATTGCTTCCCTCTCACTATATATTCGCAATGCCTGTCACAGTCCATCCCTGCTGACCACATTCTATGGCTACATCTCAATGAGTGGCTCTCTCTCTCTCTGCTGCGAGGGGAGGCAGGGTACCTCTCGCCGACTGAGGCCAATAAATCATTCTCCCCTCCTTATCTAAAGCCGAGTGCCGATGACACGCTGTGGGAACACAATCAGATGAAAAGGAGACATCGAGCATGTAGGGCCAGAGAAGGGTTTGATGGGCACCACACAGAGACGGATATGGGAGGGGAGAGGGAGAGATCACAGGGACGAGGCCGTGCCTGCAGTGAGTTAAAGGAGTCCCACTCCCAGGCCGGGTGCTCCGTGCCCTGGGTGGACCACAGTGGTCAGGCCAGATTCATTCTGAATATCAACTGCAGAAGGCTTTAAGATGATGGTTGGTTGGTGTTGTTATCTGAATGATAATACTTTGTCTTGCCTTTGTCTGGGTGTTTTTGCTATGCAGGAATAGTCTTTTTAAAGGTAGACAAGCTGTTTTACATAAGGCAGCCCTCATACTTGCTTTTCCTGGAGACGGACTCCGTGACCTTGGTGAAGGGGTATCATGATCTTCTAAATAACTAGCAAGAGCAAGGGAACAGAAAGTACAGTTACGGAACTCCTTACATTTTACCAGTATTCTGTCAAACATTTCAGGGTTCTGTAACCCTGGCCAGTGAGTGCCTTGATATGTTCTCTCTTTTTCCTGTTTAAAGGAATGAAGTTTGTTGGGCATGGGCCCAAGTATTGTCCATTATCTGCCCCTGCCCTGATAAATTTCATTTTTTTCTCTCTCATTAGTGCAGTAAACTGTCCTTGCCAGCACTCTGTGATTTGAAAGAAAAAGCAGCAGATGCCTAGTATCATCCCCTCTTTAGCCAGAGGACTCAGAGGAAGTCTCTGCAGGATCGTTCCAAACAATCTGGAGGCCAGTGAACTCAAGGCATCAGTGCCAGTCAAACTTGGACTGACCAATTATTATATTGTTAGACAGTCTCTGGGTGGATGAAAAGTCCACACAGGCTGTCTGTGGATGGATGTTTTATCAATAGCCAAAAGTCAAGAGTGCGGAACGAAGTGGATAACTATGAAATTCATATTATGTACTATAATTCATAATACATATATCACCTGTTGTGTCATATAATATAATTTATATCACAAAGACCTGTATGGGTTTAACACTGATAGATAAATAAGCCGTCTTCCCTTTTTCTGTGATCACAGACTTATACTGTAGGTCTTCTGTGATTGTCTGATGCAATTCCACCTTACACAATACAACACCTAGGTATGCAGCAAGTAAATTAGCATTCATTCAAGTGTTCTTGTACAGCAATGAGAAAATTCAGGAGCCACCACCACTGTATATTTGAATCTGATCGCTTGAATCAGTGCTTTCCCCATTAAAGTTTTTGTTTCAGACAAAACATATGCATGGTTGATTGAACAATCAATTCACTGCTCCAAAGACCCAATGTCAAATGTTCCTGGCACACATGAAATAGAGCAGTGCACTCATGAGGCATAGCATGCTGCTGCTGCAGCACAAATCAAGGGGACTAAGCCAAAACAAAAAGCCCACTAGTGCCCCCTGTGGCACTGGGAATGAAGTGCAGTCAATTATGCATAGCAATGAGCTGCCTGGCGCCTGCAGAGAGGCATGGCATGTAAGCACTGCTGAAGGATGTACAGGAATGGCACTGCTGACACCCTTACAGCTGGATGATTGTGTGTGACTTGTGATCCTAAACCAGACACTGCAGGGGGTGACGGAGGTTGTTGAGGTGGGTGGAGGGATCCCCCCGCCCCCTTCCAGCCAACCCGCAGTTGTTTGAGCTTGGAACCTGAGGAGACAGGTTGCTTAAGACTCATGCTGGGTTCCCTGGGAGTCTGTGGCCTGGCCCAGTGTGCAGTGATCCATTTCATTGCTAAATATCACAGATGCACTACGGTGACGATGCACTTGGCAGAAGAGTTGCCTCTCAATTATACAACGCCCCCAAGTGGCAGGGGTGGAAAACAGTTAAGACGCTCACACTCACACTGGTAATTACGAGGAGCTGGGGGGACCCAGTTTTCATGGTTGGACTAGAGCACATGCCCTTTTTATATGCTGATAATCATGCTAATTATGGACATATCAGACTCCACATGTACATCTGCAATTTTATTGAAACAAAACATCCCCATTTTCTTGTGAAGCTGGCAGCACTGTGGTTATTGACGTCAATCCAGGGTCGTTCAGACTTTGGGCATTCATTGAGGACACTGCGTGTGAGCATCGAGGATGGATTGGAATTTGTGAGTGACCAGGCTGGTTGCCGTAGGGACATGTGGAAGTCACCCTGACAGTTTCATTTACCAGAGATAAAATTTATCAGACCCCCCAATTCAGCTTGCTTTCCTGGGGATTAGAATTTATCAGAAGAACCACTTGAGAGAATAATTAAGCCGGCACAAAATGCCTCCAAATAATGTTCGACCTGAAACAGTGGCAGCCATTGTGCCTTCGCAGCTGTCATTTCATGTCTCCTTTTCTGGGGCTGAAATCCATAAACAAGCCCAAGGAGAGGCAGTCAGAAATTAAACCACACACAAATAATCAAAGGCCACAGCGTTTTATTTTTAAACACACGCTGAGCAATGTTCCCGTACCCTTGAAGTTATTGCTGGGTTTTCTTTACGGCTTTGTGCATGGGTCCACTGCGCCAACAGCTCTTCAGTTGGGTGGCCACAGCTGTTTCTCTGTATGCCTCCATGTGAATACAGGCCTGTAAATATTGATTTATGCTTCTTCCCAACCCCCACACCCCCATAACGAGTGTGTGTAGACTGAGAAACACACACTGAGTGACCAGTGTGCTGTAAACAAGAACAGACTCTGAGGGCATGATTGAGCTTTCCGCTGATGGAGAGACAGGAGATGATGCTTCTGCCCCGACTGCTCTGCTCTGCTCTGGTCAAAATGAGAACTTGACGACTGTCCGGTGTTTTTTTCAGAATAGGACACTGACTCAGATGCCCTCTAGACAGTGTCTTTGTAGCTGGTTGATTACTACCACGGTTTTAATTGATGCACTTGTTTGATGTAATACACAGCACCTTAGAGGATATTGCGGCATGTTACTTGCATGAGCCCCTTGCTGAAATGATATGAAGGGGAAAATAAAGCACAAGGAGAGTGGATTCATTTCCTGCAAAACTGAAGAAAAAAAAATCCCAGGGGAGATCAAACATCTAATTAGATTACATTCCATATTCATTCATCTGATTTTGCCCAAGCAGACTAATTATAATAACTGACTAATAACTAATGCCCAAGTGTATAAAGCCACCAACAGGTCACTGGGCAATTAAGAAATGTTTAGGGTGAAAAAAAAGGTGGGGAATACTGACCCTTTCATCTGAACATGCGCTATGAGGAAAACATCAACAGGATGCTGTAGCACCACCAATGGACAGAGTTCTGACCCACCTCTCAGATCGCACTGTAAGACCTGAGTCTTGCTGGATGCAGGTAGATACAGCTCCACCACCACCACTAGATTTGAATGTGTGCTGCTGATAACTTCGTTATGGTCGAGAGATATCATTTCCTGGGGTGAAATTAAAGGTCTAACCACGCTTTTGAGGATCATTGTGTAACCCCCACCATTTTCTCCTTCTTTCTCTTTTCAAAACAGAATCTGTTGAATATTACATAAAGCTTGCTATGAGCCCCACTTTCTCTATACTGATAAGTGTTTGCACATAACTCAGCTCTTAATTCACAAGTGTGCGCCAGTCTTGGGCACTGGATTGTTTCTCAGCATTTGTTTGCAGTGTAATAGATTCTGTGAGGGAGGCATAAATGCAAAATAGCCGTACCTCAGGCCCACACTACAAAATAATTGGCATCTGATAGAATATTCCCTTGTAGTGATCCCGGGTTGTTGCCTGGCTACTCATACCATCTCATTGTGATGTGAAGGGCAGATGGTGTTGATCCTGTTTGTAAACTTAGCTCTGCCAAAATCACCTCCTTTAATGATGAAAACCTCAGTTGTTTCTCATG
The DNA here is from genome assembly GCF_963854185.1 of Sardina pilchardus. Lineage (NCBI taxonomy): Eukaryota > Metazoa > Chordata > Actinopteri > Clupeiformes > Clupeidae > Sardina > Sardina pilchardus. The sequence continues at coordinate 33,242,161 of NC_084996.1, forward strand.
ACAATCGAGTGTTCGGATCTGCATCCTTTATTTTGGCTGTTAGTTGGGGTGTTATCAAGGTCTCTCTGTTGTTTCGGAGTTGTAGTACTAAATTTGACATCTTGAAACCTTGACAGTTTGGTGTTCTCTGTTACAGCCTTTCCAAGTCATAAAATTGTATTGCACCACAATGGTGTCTCTCTTTCAATGCATCAGCATGTTGTCCAGTTATTCTCCAGTGTATAATCACGTCACTTGCATTCATCATTGCATTCAAAACACCTGGACACTGTTCCTCATTGAGATGCAGTGTAATACAATGTGCTGTGTGCTGTAGTAACCTGTCATTTGCTGTTAGAATACACCATGTAATATTCTAAGAGCAGAGACTCTGATGTCCAGGTTTTCATTTATTTTAGTTAGTCTGTACCCGGTTTATTTCAATTCTTCATTTATCAGGAATGATAGTATTAGTGACAATTTTGTGCTTGAAGCTTATACATTAAACATAAAGCTCAGTAGAATTTAAAGACATTTTCCGAATCAAGCACATGGAGACACACTAATACCATCTTCCTCCTTCATTCAGTGAAATCCTGAAAGTGCCCTAAACACACTCAATATTGTGATAAGGATGTCATAGAGTAAAACAAGCGCTTAGATCTTCCCCCAAGTGCTCATATCCTTGTGCTGTTCTAGACTTGTAAGAAGATCTGCCTCTATTCAGCAGTCTGAATGATGCAAGAATAATGGCGTGAAGGTTCCATGACAGAACCGGCTGATATTAATTTACCCTCCCTCCTTTCAAAATGTTCATTGGTCTCCTTGGACTCCCCAGTCGCTTTCCGTTGGAGCTCCATTTGGCATCTTGTTAAAACTGAAAGATGAAATCCCCTGGCCTACTTTCCAGTGTCGAGGCCTAGTATTATTTGTCAACATCAGATGTTTAAGAGCAGCCCGCGTCTCAGCCCTTGGGGCACGGTTTGAGCCACACTTAATCACGCACACAGAGTGTGAGGCTTTGCTTCGGCTTTTCAAGGTGGTCCAATTATCCTCATACTGGCAGTGGCACTAAGTGACACACAGTTTGGCACTAACGGTGTGCCTTGTCTTAAGAACACGACTTGTTATTTACTCTTAATTAAAACACGTTTCATCCACTGTGACACAATGCTACGGTAAATTATGTCTTCCTCTCCGTGCGTTTTTCCCCATTGTTTTGTTTTTCTCCTCCTCGTTTGCTGGCCTGATATTTCCAACCTGTTTCTTCTTGTTGTTTTTTTTTATCAGCTTGACAGCATTTAAAATATAATTTTCATCCCTGACAGGTGGAGCAGCTCCCAATTATGCTCTCGTATTTAATTATGGGAAGTCACAAGGTCTGCCTTGAACAATGCTGTTTAATTGCATTCATTCTCAGTTCACAAAGACACATGTGAAGTGCTGTTAGTGGAAGAACATGCGCATGTGCATGTTTTTTGAATGCACAGGGAATCGGAAAACAGGCAGAGAGGCTCTCCAGGATAACGTGAAATTGTGTCAAATATTTACTAAGTTGATTCACATCATTTCCTCCCATTTATTTAGGGTGCATGAATGATGGATTAATTAATTTACATCACCAGATGTTAAGTAACATAAATACATGACAAGCCAACTCATTAGGAATCTTCAATCAAAATGTCTGCTAACCTGTCAGTCTGACGCTTTGCCCTTTGGCTATTAAGGGCATATGGTTTGACAGCTGGGAGGTAGAGGGGTGCTTTGTTAGAAGATGGGCCATCATTTAAACTCTGCATTAAGTTCTAAGTACTGTATGATGTTTCATTCACTCTGGAGACAATAAGGACTCCACTGGACATGGAAATTGACAAGAGAGCGAATGACAAAATAAAAGTCCTTCTGCTTATTGCATACCTTGACAGACAGGCATTACTACTGTCTACCAGCTTCCTGATTGCCCATAGGTTCCCCGAGGTCTCACCGTTTCAATAATGTTTCCAGTAAGGCATGTTTTGAAGTATTTCATTTTCATAAAAGATACTCATACAGGAAACCTTTGGAAGGATTGCGAACATTTTGCAACCTCTGATTTGGAAGTATAGGTCTACTGTATATTGTATGGTATAGGTCTATACATATTTGCCAAATGTTTTGTGGTGCTAATGCTATGTTGTTAGGTTCCCATGTGCAGTAGTAGTGATAAAAAGGATAAGAATCTCCGTGTATTTGTACCATTAGAAAATACAGCAGAGGAAAAACAATCAAACCTTATGGCCTCCAGTCTGATGACGTCCCTGGAAATGTTGACTGTTGGCAGAAGTAATGTGATAATCGTACAAGGAGGTGCCCTTTCTTCCTGACTTTCTTCCTGGCTGTCAGAAGATTACACTCACAGAGTCTACTGAGAGGACATCTTTTTATAAATATATATATTTGTCCCCGATGTCTCGATTACTAGAGGACACTACGACATATCATATCACATTGTCATCAAATGCCACTGTGAGCTGAGGAACAGACACTCTGGTCAATGAGATATTCCAATGGAATATCAATGTCTTTGTCATTCATTTATTCTCTCTTGCTGTCATTCAGACCTTGCAACTATGAGGTCAAAAAGGAAAATGGAGCATCTGATTATTCATACTGTATGGTTTGATTATATATTGTATTCATATGTCAGTGGTCCAAAAGAAAATGATAATGCTTGACCATCTATGTCTATACCTCCAATTTCATTGAGGGTTATTTCCTTCATGACAGGAATGGCCAACCTGTCAATATGTTGTGGTTATGGTTATGGATTTGGTTATGGTTGTGGGAATTGACATATGCTTTCATCTAAACCGGCATAGCCTAGAAATAAAACACAATACAATAGTTAAATTTAACAGTGAACTATTTAAAATGTTAAAATGATGAACAGAAATGTAAATTAAATCAATAGCCTAATGCAAATAAACAATGGAAATGAAGGAGAATAGCAAATAAACAATAATGTCCATTCAATCAATATAATAAAAGCAGCATGGTAAGACTATTAAGGAGAATAGCAACATGCAGTGTTTACATGAACTACTACCTTATTTATGTCAAAATGGCAATGCTTTTTACTATTTTAATATTACTATCTGTATCAGTCTAATTTAGGAAACCCATAACATAACATATGATGTAAAAACTTGATTAGTAATAAAACTAAAAACTAATATGGGTACAATTTTTCTATTCAAAACAGCATGAGTGACACGCGCCTGACACCGGCCAACTGATATTCCGAGGGGTGACAGCAGTGAAATGACACTTAAATTGGGACATTAAACTCTTACCAAATCTTTCATGAAATACAAAACTGATGATATCAACAGCTATTGGTAATGTTCAACACACTGCTAACCAGGATGGGAATTTCGTCATTTTAGGGGCAAGGCCATTTGGCCTTCACCTTCTTTTTTTTTAGAGGCACCAAGGCCACTGAGTAAAATTCGATGGGTTTTCAGGATTATCTGGACACAAATACATACTGTAGACTCACTAGACGCTGTAGGCTTCGAGAAACACTAACGCAGCCTCAAACTTCTTTAAGTTGAGGCCCGGTTATGGCAGACTTTAATGTCATAGGGACCACTACACGTACCTCCAACCCACCTCCCATCAAATCATCATATGATTATCATTATCACAATTAGTAGTATTATGCTATATTTTTAGATATGCACTTTCACTTCAAAGCAGTCAAAGTTTAAAGTGCCAAATTTGTTCACAAAAAGTTTGTGAAAACTATGCACATGCACATGTCCTTTGCACCTCAAAGGTCTGCTTTACTAATGTCCGATATACTATAATTGCTAACTACACTCCTCGGTCTGTCATCAAAGTCCACTCATTCCTGGATTCCTAGATTGATCATTCAGAAATGAGCTTGAATGGGTGGCTCGCCAGACAGATCTGCTGAGCAAATTCAAATGTGCTTGCTGATTCATCTGAGTTCCTCATGAGTTAGACTAGATGACAGTTTAACTAATGCACTAAAGAGCAATAACCAGAGATCGTCACTGAAGGCAGGTTAATTGGGGAATATGTCAAAATGATCACACTCTCTGGTAGCATAAAGTGCAGTCAGCATGCAATAACTCACTCATCCCAGATGGAATGTCTGGAAACATCTAAATCAACAGTTCCTCACAGCTTTCCACTAAGCTTTCTTTGTCAACATTTTAAGGACATGTGAATAATAATCCTGAGTGATCAACTTTTATTTTTGGGATGCGAGTGGTTTCTGTCCGCCCCTTTCAATCAGCCTGACAAGTCTGCACCGATGGGAGTTCGGTCTAACTAGCTAACAAATTCAGCCTTCAGTCAAACCTCAGTGGACATTGAAGAGCAACACACTGTGTTGTAAAGATCCAATCAAGACACTGTTAAGTTTAGGCAGTACTAGTGTTTGTGGGTCTACTTTCAATCCAAAGGCCAAGGGAACTTCATCAATATGCATGCGTACCTCTATGGCAATTTAAAATAGGGGTTCCAATACTTATGACCCCTGTATTTCAAGGGAAATCATTCATTTATTACAGTGCATGAAAATGCACTGTACTGTTCTTCCTAGGCTTCTTATTACAGTGCATGAAAATGCACTGTACTGTTCTTCCTAGGCTTCAACTTTTTACAGTGCATGAAAATGCACTGTACTGTTCTTCCTAGTATTCTTCTTATTTTTCTTCTTCTAACACTCGCAATTCAGCTTGAACCGTTTAACGTAGAAACGTCATTCAAACTTTGTTGCGTAGGTCTTGCTTATGCCATATGTGCTTTGTATTTTTCAACTTTGTAACTTTTATACTTTTTAAACTATTAGTTAAAAACTATTACCATTTCTCCCATAGACTTAACATTGCTCATTATGACATCACGGCAGCAATTAGAATGTTACGCCAGGTGGCCAGTCCAGGTGCAGCAGCTCTCTCTCTCTCTCTCAGGCTCTTGAGACTACATTTTCTGTTCCCCTGTATCAACTGTATCAACATAAGTCTTCCTAATTCCATCGAACTTTCTATCCATTCATCTTCTTCAAACCATTCACTCATCCACCCATTCTAAACAGTCTGCCTATCAACATCAATTAGACGATCTACATTCAACTTTTAAACAATCTACTCTGTCTCAGGCTCAGGTATCTCTACACTCTGGCTCTCTTAAGACTAGCCAGTTAAATTGATTACACCTGTATCTGTATCGACTGCTCTCAGTAGAGAGCTGTGTCTCTCCATTCTACAAGAATATAAGGCACATTCCATCCAACTTTCTATCCATTCATCTTCTTCAGACCATTCACTCATCCACCCATTAAACTGTCTATCAACATCCATTAAACTCTCTGTCTATCAACATTAATTAGACTACATTCAACTTTTAAATTATTTACTCTGTCTCAGGCTTCAAGAATATACACTCTGGCTCTCTTAAGACTAGCCAGTTAAATTGATTACACATGTATCAACTGTCAGTTTCTCTGGCTATAAGCATACAATCTCTCTGAAGACTACATATCCTGTTAATTGTTTCCTCTGTCCACAACTGTTTCAAAATAAAAGTCCTCAGTGCAATAATACACTATTAAATCATTTAACCATTGAAACTACTAAACTATTTAACTGTTCAACCATTCCAACTGTCAGTTATCATCAACTATGCCTCCAGTCAACTACATGAAACCTCCATGTACCTAGCAACCAACATAGCAACCATTAAAATTAAGCGTTTATGACCGTTTCCATAGCAACCAACATGATTATACTGCAGTAACTTCTTGTTTCCTGATAGTGGCCACCATGGATACCCTAGCAACAAATGTTTCAAAATAAAAGTCCTCACTAGCAAGTTAGCTCGTTAGCATGGTTAGCATAATTAACATTGTTAGCATAGTTAGCATTTTTAGCATAACTGCAAAAAATCATCAACTAAGTTAGCTAATCAACCTAGTTCGCATTGTTAGCAAATTTAGCATTGTTAGCATAGTTAGCATTTTTAGCATTACTGCTAGAAATCATCGGTTAAGTTAGCTAATCAACCTGGTTAGCATTGTTAGTAAAGTTAGCATTGCTAGCATAATTAGCATTTTTAGCATAACTGCTAGAAATCATTAGCTAAGTTAGCTAATAAACATTTTAACATGAATAGAAATCATTAGTTAAGTTAGAACTGGAATGTTTAAACTTTAAACTGTCTACCTTCACACTATCAACTCTTGGTAAACTATGCAACCACCATGTTTACCCTAGCTACACCTTAGTAACCATATCTACATTATCTATCTATTTTTGCATTTTCATGCACTGGTAATTCCTTGGAATTGCATTTCTAGTTCTTCTTCAGACACTTTTTGTCCGTTCAATTCAGCTTCAACCGTTCGACGTAGAAACTTCATTCAAACTGCGCTGCGTAGGTCTTACTTAGGTGACTTCAGCTATGTAATTTTCATCTTTGAAAACTTTATCGTTTAATTTATATTATTTTTTTAAAACATTTTTTCTCCCATAGACTTAACATTGGATTATGACATCACAATAAAGTCGTTAAGCAATTAGAATCTTAAGCCAGGTGTTCAAAGCCACCTGGCAGCAACTCTCTGTCTCAGGCTTTCTGGCTCTCTTAAGACTACATATCCTGTTCAACTGTTTCCTCTACCCACAACTGTTTCAAAATAAAAGTCCTCATCATTTTTGCATTTTCATGCACTCGTAATTTCCTTGGAATTACATCTCTAGTTTGCGATACATTATTCATTCACAAAGAAAATTGGTGTACTTAAAAGGTTACATATTTCCTCATTTTCGTATTTAAGGCATTAAGATCAATTTCCAAAAGATGATTTCATATTCCTCTTTTTAGTCAACTTTACCATATGTTCAAATACTTGACACTCACTGTATTTTCTTAATTAGGCTATGAATTGGTTTATTCACTTAAATCCTGTCACTGAACCATTGGATGAAGAATGTGCCTAATACTCCTCTGCATTTGTGGCGTGGAGATGTCATGTACCCAAAAGCACAATTCATCTGTGCATGCCAATACAAACTTTTGATTCTTTGATTAGGGCAACAAGTTCATTATTTTGGGTTGCTATTACAACAAAATTGCCGACCAAGAAATGTGGTGTACATCACCATATTTGGTAAGTTCCGCTGTTTGATATATAGTTTGCCATATGCTCAGTCAAGAGATATTCCACTGAGAAAAAATTGGTATGGAGATGGACACAGAACTGTATGCATAATGTAATATGCATGAATTTAGCACAAATTTGTTTTAGCCTATATTCCCTCATATCAGTCTGTTCTCATTATCATTTTGAACAGGCAAGTAATTTCGTTCATAAAATATAAAATCTAAATGAACAAACTGAAGAGGTTATCGCATTCATCCGATGGCTCTTTCACTTTCACTTTAGGTGTGTATGTGTGTTTGTTGTGTTACAGTTGTATAAGCTACTGGATGTCTAAAATTTCCCTCGAGATGAATAAAGTATCTATCTACAACCCCCAAACAGAAAAAGTTGGGACATTGTGTGAAATGCAAATAAAAACAGAAACTTGTAAACCCAGCAGCAAAAGGGACATAGATAGGCAACATATCAATAATGGAAAATTAACACTTTGACTGATACATGGAAAATATGGGATAATTTTGAATTTCACATCTGCAACATGTTTTTTTTTTAAGTTGGGAATATGTACCACTGTGCTGCTTCACTGCTTCATTTAACACAATTCTGTAAATGTTTAGGAACTGAGAAGACCAGTTGCTTGAGTTTTGAGAATGAAATGTTGTCACAATCCTGCCCGATATAGGATTTCAGTTTCAGTATGAGGTATCCTTAATCATGTTTTTTATTCCATGATTCTTTGACAGGTCTGCAGACGGGCAATTTTAGCACCTGGACTCTTCCTCTATGTGAAATACTATTTGTGCAGAATTAATTTTGGGATTGTTTTCTTAAAATGTCCCTGGAAAAAAGCATTGCCTGGATGTCACGGTACACTGTATGTTGCTCAACACCAGTACATGTATACGTAATTCCGAATTGATTGTGCCTTGCCAGATGTACAAGACGACCATGCCGTAGGCACTAATGCACCTCCACACAGTCATAGATGTTGGGTTTCAAATTGGGGACCAAAACAAGTTGGAAAGGCTGGATGCTTGCACCATCACCTCTTTAGCCCATCTTGATTGGTCTAACCACAGGACCTTTTTCAATGTTACCTCTATTTCAAACAAGCTCAGGCCCAGATAAGACAGTCATATTTATCTCCGCCAAGGAGGTTATGTTTTCATTGGCGTTTGGCTGTTGTTTGTTTCACAAGATAACTCAAAAGTGGATGGATTTCGATGAAATTTGGGAGTGATCTGTATCACCGTCAGGATCCAGGAGGCGGTTATGTTTTCGCTTGGCGGAGGTTTGCACTCTCCGAGTGCTTTTCTTGTTTCTGTATAATTAGATGTGCTACCCAGACCGAAGTCCCTAACCTGAGACTGGGGGGGGGGGGGGGGGGAGTCCACCAAAAGGTCCAGGGCAGAAACCATGAGGTGCATGTAGTCCGCAAGCAGGCCTCTGCTCATGCCAAACAGAGTTCCAGCATTAAAGCTGCTTCATGGATTTTTACAGCTAGCTCACAGCTACCAGGTCAAATAAGCAAGCTGGTGCCCCCTTGAGGATGAGATGTGTTTGTGAAAGTGTGCTGTCTAACTGAACAAATCACAGGTAGCACATCATAACAAATGTCTCAATACAATTTTGGCTGTTTTTGCTCCAAGTTTTTTATTCACATTTTACACAACGTCCAAACTTTTTCTGATTTGGGGTTGTATCTATTTATCTTACTCAGGGTAGAGGGAACTTTAGGCTTCTGACACACAGCAAGAGGGACAGTCAAATGAACAACACTAAATGGGTTATGTATGTCAAATAACAGAAGATCTGAAACTGTGCCATGACAATGATGTGAATTCACTTCCCTGTATTAGAATAACTTTCTTGCCGTGACATGATACTATAACATAAGAAAATAGCCTGACGTATGTCACTCAAACATCATGTGTCTATCTCATGAATGGATGTAAAGGTTTTAATATCCTGAAACGGGTTATTGCTGCTTTGTGGTATTATTTCTACATTCAGTGACAGTTCCGTAAAACCACTGAGCAATTCTGCAAATGATTGAGAAACCATTGACAAAGCTGTAATGAAATTACAGATACCGTCAGCTGCTGAGACTCTTAAAAAGAGATTTTGTTACTGCAATGTCATTCACAACAATGGTATAATTATGTGGCACACACACACACACACACACACACACACACACACACACACACACACACACACACACACACACACACACACACACACACACACACACACACACACACACACACACACACACACACACACACACACACACACACTGAATACTGAATATAGGGTAGGAGTACAAGTGATCTGACCATGCAGTCTTTGAGTGTATGATACCAGAACACCTGGGACATCTACTGTAGTTACTGATTATAAAGATCAATGTGTTTTCTTATGAGCCCTAAATGGGTGAGGCATATATTGCAGACCATAAGGACATCTGTGAAGATGCCAAAGCTATGAGAGTTGTGAGGATTTGTTTTCCCCAGATATGTCCAAGTTCCATCTATTGACGTTGCCTATCCTGTAAACACCAAAATGGATAGGCTCCCGGCGGAATAGACAGCATACAGAAGTACATGCATTTGAAGAGCTTACCTTGTCTCAGCTGACTAATGTCTTTGTAAATCACTATGTGTATTTGTGAGAGTTCTGATACGGAATTGATCCATTCTCCACACTTACATGTGTTCTGCAGCTAGATCCTTCTGTAGCTAAGGATCAAGCACATGCATGAACACAGCTGAAACACACGATCAAAACAAAAGGCCTCGGCATTGCTGTCTTGGAGGTTTTGCTGGAACATCAGTCATTCACATTTTCAACTAGAATGCCACTCAGTGCAGTGTGCCAGTTCCAGCAGGCCCCTTTGATTCCGAATAAGATGCCCACATTTATCAGATTTGTGTCGACACCAAGGAGGACATGTTTTTACCTGTGTCCATGTTTGTTTTCTGGTTGGTTTTGGTTGGTTGACTAGCAGGATTTGCACAACAACTCCAATTTGGGGTATTGGGCGGGGTTTTCAACAATATTCAGGCATTTTCCCCCTGGAAATGAACCGAAAGGTTGAAATATGCCCTGTCTATTAATGTCAAAGAGAATGATAAACAACTGGACCCACCCCTTTATCTAGATCTGTACCAAAATGCAAATGCAAAATGCATCCAAGCCCCATCCCTCCACCAAGTTTCATGGAAATCCAGGTTTTGCATAATCCTGCAAAAAACAACTACAAAACAGCTGGACACAGGTGAGAATATAACCTCCATGGCAGAATGAATGCATAAAAACGTAACATCCAGGAGCTATTATTGTACAGTATTATATTATTGTAGCCCAGCTTTGCTGCATCAACAATTGGTACAATCTATGGCAACACTACTGAATTACATTTTCTCCCGAACAGAAGCAAGACTTTCCAAGAAAAAGAACTTCACTGATTCAAGACTCATGTGGGGACAATTGAATTGAAATTCCAAAGAAAGAAGTCAATATTCCATCTGAAGGCTGTACTGTATGTTCTATAGATACTATAGGGGCTGTAGGTGTGATAGCAATAATGAACCTCTCACACCAATCAAGCATTCCCTTACATGGTTCCATTTAGTCAAGGCAGAGGCCGGAGCTGAAAATTGTGGAGCTGTCAAGGGCATGACAATTGGTCATTTTTTTGTACTCATTTGAGATTCTCATATTGGTGGCTGTCTATACAAATGGATGGACTTCAATTTCATCAACTCTAAGGTGTGTGATGTACAGAATGTTAAAGTGATGAAGTGTATTCGTGGTCTGCATGAGTGAGTGATTGTGTGTGTGGATTCTGTACATCTGCTTGCACACATTTTTACTATGTTGGTTGCCGTGAGTGACCATGTAATAATAGTAATAATAAGCTTTATTTGTATAGCAGCACCTTTACATAGAATGCAGCTCAAAGTCATTTACATTTGGAGCATTTAACACAATAGTAGAAGAAAAAAGAATAACAATAATACATTTTGAGACTGATGCAACAAGTTGTTAGTATACAGACATTTCAGGAAGACAATGAGCGGAATTCTAGGTGCATGTATTAAGAGAATGTGCCCTTAGTGTGTATTGTACTGTATGTACCTGTGTCTGCACACTGGAGTGTGAATTGATTTCACTGCTCTAGTGGATCCTCACTGAGGTGAGTGGCGGCGTGAGGCAGCGTGATGGCAAAGCAGCATGTTATTAGCGTGGAGCCATCAGAGAGGGGGACTAATCAGCCTCTGGGGCGACACACTGCTCTCACACTTCCTCAACCCACCCATTCATCTCAGTGCTGCTGGCCAGTCTAAACACGGACTTTGATTACATTAACGACACATCCACTTTGCCCATTGCCAGTTCTGTGCCGATGAAAGAGTACTAATCACGGCCCAAGGAGCCGGTCTAAAACCTGACTGGCATGGCTCTGCTCACAGAGGCAACATGATGGTGCCCACGCACTGGTTCATTTGCTCTGAAATGGCAGCAGCCGTTTCACTGACTCCATGTAGCCAGTGAAGAAAGCGCTGAGCTGACCTGGACTGTGTAGAGTGCACAACTTCAAGATGTACCAGATTGGCTTGCTGTTGCCGGCCCTGGCAGCAGCCGCGCTTTCTTGGCCATGTCCCCATCCATGAAGAGCAGCCTACTGTACCTCTCTCTGGAGCCGAGGAGGACATTGGGAGGAACCAACAAGTGAACATGTCTAATCATACTAATTACTCAATTACTAATTACCCCCCCCCCCCCCAAATAAATAAATACAGATACTGCTTAGAATGTTCTTAGTGCAATTTATTGTTCTATTATGTTGACAATAGAGTAACATTGCAAAGGGCTTATGGGCAGATTTATATATTTTGGCCCAGAGCTGGAGCGGGCCGGTATGGGTGCTTGTAGAGAATCCAAAGCAATGGGTGCGTCTCTGCGTGACTGTGACTGTCTTTGAGTGGGCAGTCGTGAGCTGCAGAGCCAGTCTAGAGGATGGGGCATCATCTCCGCTGCTGTCTCTTGTTTGAAATTCAAATGAGCCCGTGCAGAGAGGTCAGCCTGGCCTGTGTTGAGGACTCTGGTGGCGTGGGGGGGAGTGGGGGGTGGGCGGTGGGCAGCTGCTCAAAGACACCCAGCACCGTGCTACTTTTGGGAGTTAGCAGAGGCGTGTCCCTGATCAGCGGAGGTTAACAAGGCCAGGAGCGGGGCACCGCTAGGGACACGCTGGCACTGGCCCAACTTGTCCTGTTGTTCCGTGCGCGTCTCCCACCTCTGCTGCTTCAAGGATTCTCGGCAGCTGTCGAAAGTCGGGAACCTCGGATTTCTGCCCCACTTGTCATTCATCGCACCACTATGCTGATGAATGGCGGGTCAGTGGCATTCAATTTACCCACATGCCATGAGCAGGTTGTTTGCTTTCTTTCCTCTTTCTCTCTCTCTCTCTCTCTCTCTCTCTCTCTCTTTCTGTCTCTCTCTCTTTATTGCTCACACACTCTCTCCATCTTTGCAGGTGACATCTGAGGTCATTCTCTTTAATTTCCCTCCATATTAGCTTTTCATGGGTTACTTGTCCTTTCAGAGGAAGGCTTTGTTCATCGCTTTAGCTGGCCCTCACTAGTCAGTCTTCTGTAGATATATCTTATACAAATATGGAGTCCAAGAGATAGGCTTACATTCATCTAGTTATTAACGATATCCAATTGACCTTGCCATATCACATTGATGTTATTTTGGGCCTCTTTCGGCAGGTCAGGTACATCCCAGAGTCTCTTCTCTATAAGTATTGTGATGGTAGTGGGGAGTATGTGAAAAAAGACACAAAAGAACACTTCACAGGACCTTTTCCACAATGGCTCCAAGAATACCTTTTGCACAATCTGCTGTAGCCTACAATTGGAATGTCTATCGCTAATTACGATATTAGGGGGACAAAATTAATGGGTATTGTGTTTGCTTGATTGTATTTTGCTGCTATTTGTGTATGCTTGAATAGCTTAGTAAATAAAAAAATCTCCTCTTGCCCCGTACTTCAATTTGTTGACCACTAGAGGGAGACCTCAAAGACAGACACAGACTAGGTAATAAGGTGGGTCGATTTCAAATATAGCATTTTATCTATCTACCTAGCCTACTTTATTACCTCTCCCTCTGTTTCTCACGATCACACATACGCTTAGAGATAGCCTAAACATGATTTAGGCTATTAGGAACGTCAGTCTTTTCAATATTTGCTTTCAGATATTTATAGGCTACATACCTTTGTTAATCAGGGTATGGCTCATTAATTATTATGTATCGTGCATAGGCCTAAACGACGAGGGCCGTTGCTCTTTTATATAAATGCACCGTTCCATAACAAACATGCCTTTATTCTTCCCAAGGCTCAACCGTTAACAAAAACAAATAAGCTGCAGCCTAAAATATTTGCATGCCACCAGTTTATGACATCAGCCTGCAAACAATGCAAATAACTTGAGAGTTACAAGAAACCTTTTAATAGAAGGCTATACGCGCTATGATTGGGTAGCTATGAACCAGGCATGAGTTATTCTGTCAGTGTGCACTGCAGTCAACATTGTTCATCCCCTTACGAAATTAATCTTTACTATGTTTCATATTCAGATGAATAAAAGGCCAAATCTTTTTTTTATTAGACGCACACAGGAGATCCGCAACAATTTAACTCAACAAGTGAAACGCTCTCGCCCCAGTCTATTTTAACTCCGCCCAATTAACTTGTTCTGTCAACTTGACTGACACTTTATTCTTGCAGGTGTCGCAGTACTGATAAGTTGAAGTTCATACAGTTCGACGGAGCCCTCTCAAAACGTCTCAGTGTTTGAAAGTTTCTACACCCGAAATGAACTCGCTGAGCTGAGCGTCCACTCCAGAGGTTGTTCCTCTATCAGGTAAACAATTTCTGGGTAGTGTGGGAATTTAAGCTAAATATTTAATGGACTTTTGTAAACTTCTCCAAGGCATTGAAAGTTCAGCGGCGAAGTCCTGTGCGATGTAAGCAGTAGCCTACATGCGAAGCTTTGGATACGTTCGCAGTTGGTTATCATAGAACAGATAGGCTATACATCGTGGGTAACCTACTAAAAACGATGCCTTAAAACATTATTTAAATGGGATTGTTGTGTTTTGTGTTACCTCACGGAATAAGCAGACGACAACACGTTATTAAGAAGGGTGTTGACACCAGCATATCCCAGAGACTGTTGAGGAACTCGTGTCGTAAGTGGATTTGATTAAAAAAAAAAAAAAAAAAAAACATTATGTCAAACTGATAGAAAACATGGTGACACAATTCATTTGTGTTGGTTAATTGTCTTTTGAAGGGCATGTTCTGATTGCGCCTGAATGTGGATCACATTCAGTTGCTTAGGTTAGGTGTGTAGGTCAAAGTGAAAGAGTTGCTAGTTCTAATGCCTTTGTATAGCCTATGATGTTTTGCTGTGAAGCATCGATTTCAAATGAAGAACCAAGCTTGGGTGGGATGCAACAACCCAGATTCAGTGAGATTTATATGTCATATAATATTTCTAACAATATTGTAATTTTCTATGTCAAAATGTAGTTGGTCAAGGAGTTGAATGCCCAAAATTGTGTTGTTTTACAAATGCACTTTGCATTACCCATATGTGCTTGGTGATTTTAACTAGTCAGATTATTTTATGTTGAGATTAAGTGTAACATGTCAGTTTTACATCTAGAAGTAGCCTAGGTCATACAATGTAGGTGGGCACTATTATCATGTGCTATCATCCACGGCCTGAGGAAAGCATGAAATATAAAACCAAGTCATGTTGAGTTTGCATTCAGAGTTTGCATTCAGATGAAATTAATTCATCCCACCAAAAATGAAGTGGTGCAGATCATGGCACCAGGTACGCGACGTGAACCGCAGTTCAACTAATCTGAAACCTGCCACTGCAAGGCTTTCTCGTTTCTAATGCACCAGACCTTTGTGTGTGCGTGCATAAAGGGGGCAGGAGTTGTTCGCCATCTGCTTTCCCTGGAGAATGCTCTTGTCAGAGGCACAGCCTGTGTGTGTGTCCACGGGAGCAGTGGAGGTTAATAGAAATGTCATTTGAATAGACTGTACTATGTAATACATGCGTCCTCTGTGCATGGCATACAGAGCAGTTGCCATTTCTACACCTCTTCTTTTGGTTCCCCACTTAGCTCATTTCATCCAGACTGACCCATCCTGTTCCTAAAGCATTCAGCCAGAAGGATGAATCAGGTCTTAGACCTCAGCAGATGATGGAATGCAGGCTTAGATCACCTTCACATCTTTCTGCTGGCTACTTAACTTAACATAGCCTACCTAAGACACCAGCCCTGTTAAAAAAGTAAATTGGCAGTGTACTGGCAGCTATCGTCAAGTAACATATTATAATACATTCCCAGCAACATCATTGCATTTGGTGGTCACAGTGGCAGTAAAAAGAATGACATGGAAAATATATTATTAACTAAACTTATAGCACTGAATGGTACTTCAACATTATTTTACTGTAAAAAATATACATTGTTTTACTATAGTGTACTACAAAAAGTGCACATTATTTGACATTTAATCCATTGCAGAACATACAAACTGGCAACTTTTGGATAATAATAAAAAAAGAAATGCAGCATTCATCAAGATGTTGGGTAACTACAGCGGGATCCAGTGGCACATTATCAGACTACCTGTATGTTGTCTTCTTATCAGAATCATGGGAGATTTTCAACTTTCAGCTTTTGAGATCAAGTTAGGTCTTGTCTTCATGGTGCTATACATTCATAGCAGTTGAGTTAGGCCTACAGTCACTGGAATGATAAACCACTTATGATTTATGATATTATTTATGGATGTTCTGAAAACACATTTCTAATATTTACATTACTAAAAGTCACTTTTCAATGAAGCATGTTTTCATGCAAAGCAAATCATTGTCAGAACTACATAGTCAAGGTTAACTGTGGATCAGAGGTGGAAAACTCTTGGTTCTACCTCAGCACAGGTGATCTCATCAGTTAGCTGCTCTACTTAGCTGAAGAGTTGTGCAAATTAGAATCAGCTGGTTTCAATTAATAGTTGGCACAGATATATGGTTGGACTTTTACTCACTGAAACTTGATTTTTCCACCTCTGCTGTGGATAGAGCTTAAGTGGCTGTGTGTTGAATGTCACTGTTATTAAAATGCTTATTTTGCGTTATATATGCGGGATTTAACCCTATGAGCCCAAGGCTTTTAAGGGCATTTTCACTACCTTTAGTTAGAAGCATTTATCCTGGTCACTGTAAGCACACATGCTACATAGTGGGGTTTTTTTTTCAGCTCAGTCTAGGCTACCAGTACCCAGATCTTCCACAATATCATGATTAATACATACTGTACATTGATTTGTCAATTCTATGGGCTATCGATTTTCTATGTACAGTTCACTTTGATTAAGGCCTATCTGACTGATGATATTGGTTCTTTGCTTTGGTTGTAGTTAGTTGGGTGAATCCTGGCCTTTATTTCAAGCTACACAAAACAAGTATATAGAACAATGTAATTCAATATACATAACACTGTGTACATTTTACCACAACAAATAGGCTAAACAGCAATCTAACTGGCATTGTTTTCCAAAACCCCAGCACTTAATGTGCAATTTCAATTCCTTATGTAAGAACAAAGATACTCAAATGTGCCAAGAATTGCAACATGGGAGCTCTGACCAGGAGCAGACTGTGCACAGTCCCTCTATCTCCAATCCCATATTTGGAGCTCTTGGAACAAACTAATGCTTGTATATGTTTTTCAAACATGTAAACTAAGTTTTGTTGAGGGAGATCAGGTGAACTCCAGAAACCTCAGCTGCGCACTATAACATGATCAGTGGCAAAGAATGAGATAAGTCAAACAGTTACCTGACAGAATGGATGACATTTACCTCCATTAAGATATTCAAATGAAAGTGCAGTGTTTTTTGCCTGAACAATGCCCCAAGCACCAAACATGCAATGGAATGTCCTGCTCATTATGGTTGTGTAACTTCCTGATGTCTTTGGATTTATTTGGAAGAGATGACACTCTCTGAGATACGTGACCCCCCATACCCCCCCCCCCTCCCACCTCCACCACACACACACACACACACACACACACACACACACACACACACACACACACACACACACACACACACACACACACACACACACACACACACACAGACACACACACACACACACACACACACACACACACACACAGACACACACAGACACACACACACAGACACACACACACATACACTCAGACAAACACTGGCACACCCTCAGATGCACCGACTCAAAAGACGCAGGTTGCCAAATTGCATAGCATAGCATAGCCAAGTGGCATAGTGGTGAATGATATGGGCTCATATCAGACAAAGATTCCATTGTTTTTGGGACCAGATATTGGGTTCAGGTGCATGCCCTTATCTTCATTTACCAGAGAAAGGGAAGAATAGATGTTTTGTACTATGCTCATTCACTTTTCCTCTAAGCTGTCATTACTCTATGAATAGTATAAGTAGGCTATAGTCTTTTGATCCCATGAGGGAAATAAAGGGAATAAGGTCTCCTTCAATGGAAGAAGCAAATGATTGAGCTCACCCACTCTTTTCAGCACAGGCTCCAATCTCTCTGTCTGTCTCCAAAAGTCATTTCGCTTGTTAACAGTGAGCTGTGCCCATGCTAAGCGACAAGACACTTGAGCCTTGTGCCCACTGCCCATGTCTTGGGTTAGTGTCCAAGTTTAGTCTTGTTTGTATTCAGAATCTGACCAGAGGAGTGTGGCCCTCAGTACTAATCAGATGAAATCAACTGTAGCTCTTTGAACAAAATAAGATGACATTGTAAAAGTGCAGTGTATCTGACTATCAGTGGAGGGGTACTATTTGTGTTCTGAATGCAGACAGCAGAAACCTCCCCTGAGAAACATTTGATGTCCCAGATTTTTCGATCCCATCAGTGAGTGAAGAGGTATGCCTGCGTGATGACAGCCAGAGGATTTGTCTTGGAAATCAACCATGCTGGAGAAGAGTCCTGTCTATAGCCGGTAGCTAAAGGTTGACCCCAATGTTTAACACACCGATAATGTAACAACAGAAATATCAGCGGGAGCATACAGTGGGGAGCTCATGGTGACATCTCTGCTCAGATCAATCCATAAAGTCAGCTGGCCGTGCTGCAGTATTCCTCCTGGAGTCATCTGCTGTCTGCAACACAAATAGTGCCCCTCCACTGGTAGTCAGCTACACTGTACTTTTGCAATGAATACAGCGCAAACTGAACTAAGATGTAACATGTCAGGGCCACCAGGCTATAAGCTCTGCACAGTCCTGTGCAAGCACCTCCAATAGAGGATTGGATTCCATCTGACAGAGAGAAGAGAGAGCAGCGCTACATGTCATCCCCCTGTCTCTCTCATGTCTTTCCAAAGGCCCATGAAGAAACACATGCAGAAAACAGCGGCTGCTTTCAAAGCCCACTCCTTTGTCCCAGTCCCATGTAGGTTAATGTGTTTGCTCTGGGCCCTCAGTGTAGTCCAGTCACATATCTGTTGTATGCATAAATATCAAGGATGGACACACAGGCAGCTCAGGCCCCCCTGCGGGACCTTGGTAAATCAATTTAGCATCCGTAGCTCATTCAGGAGAGTGCATGGGATTTAAAGAGGGCTGGCAGCCTGCCTAATTGTGTCCCTGTTGAGTTCACAGTGTACAGTGGCTATGGTGTGGATGATCAATCAGACGTGTGTATTTGGTGGGCTGTGCATGCTGCGCAGGCTTCGGCCAAAGTAGTTAAGGAAGACACTGCCGCTGGTGTGTGAAATGGTGGCTCGGTTCGTCTTTCAAAATGAAGAACAAACGTTGTGAGAGAAGCCGCTTCATGAACTCTCCTTTCAAAATGGCTTCTCTGTTTATGAATGGGTCTTTTTTTCAAACAACTAGTTTAAGTACAGCCCTTATCCCTGAACATGAATATGTTAAGCTAGTTTTAGAGAAGGACAGTACAAACAAGGTTGCCGCTGTCTTTATACTGAATCCCACCTCAGCCAATTTGGTCATTTCTCCATCAAAGGGCGGTGGGGGTCTAGGAATGGTTTAAAAGTAAGAACTTGCATTTTACTAATTTTTCTTTTTTTGTCAGTGTTAGAACTCTTGATATGGCTGAGCAGAGCATGTTTTCAGTCAAAGATTCAACACTGGCCCATCATGTTAAATGGGCCCTCGGGTAGCAGTGGTGTTTGTATATGTACAGTATGTATTTGAGAGAGAGGTAGAGAGACAGAGAGGGCTCATGTGTGTGGATGTGTGTGGATGTGTGTGTGTGGGGGTGGGGGTCTGATGGCACCCATGAACCGAGTGCTCTGTGTGTGTGTTATTTTCACACCCCAAAGCTTGCCGATGTTATCGCCGAAGTTCGTACAGCGAAACAGCAGATCTGCAGCCCATTGGCTATAAGCACCCAGTGGGTTTGTGGTTGTTCTAAAATCAGATCAGGCTAAGAGAGCACGTGGTGAGTACTTCCGTTTTTGCCTCGTTTTTTTCACGCACATCTTCAACATGACTGAGAGGTGAGGGGAAGACAAGAGGAAGGGGAGGGGAGGTTTCTATATGGAGGCTGGGGCTACGATAAGGCACAAACCTGCATGCCAGTGACTCTGGCTTGGACAAAAGCACGGCCATCAGCAATAACACATTCAAAGCAGTTGTTGAACCGTTTAGATGATCAGACTTTTGGTTAATGTATGCATACGCCATACACTATGTGTTAACATGAGAGGAGCTGATGATCCTGGCGCAGAATGTTCAGTGCTCATGCCAAATGGTCCTCTTTAAATGCACATAGAAGTGGGCAGCAGGTTGTGTGTGGGAGTGGGGTGTCTTACCGCACCGTTTAGAGCATCTGTCCTTGTGTTGGCGTCTGCGCTGCGCTGGACCAAACTCTTAATGTGCTCGCAGTAAGGTGGTCTGAGGGTCACCGCCGCCAAACAGCTGCTGGTGAGAAGGGGAAGTGGAGAAAGCGTTATTAGTCACGCACTCCAAAATGAGCAATGAGGAAACTTGGGTTCGATATGTGAAGGAGGCGGAGGAGAGTTGTGTGTACGTGTGTGTGTGTGTGTGTGTGTGTGTGTGTGTGTGTGTGTGTGTGTGTGTGAATGAATAAATGTGTAGGGGGAGAGAGAGAGACTGAAAGGGAGGAAATGAAAGGCAAGAGAGAAAATGCAAGAGAGAGTCTGACAGAGAGACAGAGAGTGAACACATACAGTATGAGTATTTGTAAGGTTGCAGGTGATATACATAGTAAAGTGAAAGTGTAGGTGTGTGTGTTGCTATAAATAGGCTTGTGTTGTGACTCTTGTGCTTTATGTTGTGTCTTGGGGAACTTTCAGCGTCCTTGTAAATCAGACCTCTGCTTAATTACACAACTGGCAGAGGGAGATACCCTCTTTACCCCTCAGCTATTTCCACCCTTTGGGAGCTGTAGAGCCAAAACCAAAGACAACAACAATAACAGTCAGAGTAATAGTCAAAACGTCTGAAAGTCATTAGACAGCTGCTGGCTCCGATGTGGCCCTACTGTGGCCCAGAGTCGCGCTCACTCTGAGTGCGTAGGCTGTGAGGGGAGAGAGAGGGTGCGTTTGATCTCACTTTCATCCGCTCTCAGGTTAGATTTGCTCAGTACAAAAATGCTTTTAAAGACTTCCTTAAGGTAATGGATGGCACTTTTTGAATGGTGTAGCATTATAAAAGTGGTGACCGATGGGTTGAGGGATCTTGGTCATCTTAAGTGTCCTTTTTTGGTCAAGTCCGTGGTAAATGCCCAAAGCCTCTAAAAAAAAGTCATCACTATAAAGACATGGTGGAAATAGCCCTATATCGATTGAGGTGATATATTTGTTATATATCTTATATGTGTAATCCACGTTTTAAGGAAGGAAAGTAATGAATTCATTTTCATCTTTATAAAGTCTGGTCTTTTTATTAAGTATTCCTGTCCAGGTGTAGGTCTTCAGAAGCACGAAACATGGTAGAGATGAATTTATCAGCTTTAAAACCTTCAAGAAAGATAGAAAAAAAAGCTGTATGGACATTCTGCCTCCCACTGTCAGCTACCAGCCTGCACGTTTTGCAGTGCTAGTTAAATTTAGACCTAAAACGATACTCTTACAGCATGAGCCTCTATGCAAAGGCTGTATGTGTGTGGGGGCAAATGGGCAGCATCAGATATGATTTCATTTGCAAAGCTGTGTGAGGCTCTGTGGGACA
>NC_084996.1:33598654-33703654 GCF_963854185.1 Sardina pilchardus
TTTTCATTAACTTAATATTTTGCATCTCAAGTAGTCATTCTTTCATAAGTACATGTCCACTGAGTGATACTGTTTGTGTGCTTTGATCTGTGTGGTCTTTGGTCAATAAATGCTATTTCCAGGTCAGGATCAAGGTGTGTGGGATAAAGGGTCCTGCCATTAGGTCTGAGAGCTCTGTCCACCTAAATTCTTCTGAGATTACTCACCACAGTATGATTAATAAGTAAGTCATTTTCTTTCAGCAATTATTACCTTAGACATGGGCAGATACAGATGACCAGGGCAGAGCTATAACATAATGGAGGAAACTAGATTATACAACACAAAGGACATTCACCAACCTGTTACCCTGTCGCCATGTTCAGTGTTTTGATTGTTATTCTTATTTTTCTGTAACAGATAGACAGACATAGGCATTCAACCAGATGATTTCTAGTCTGAGAGAATCGTCTATGATGACATACAGTTTGGTTGCTCCCTGATGATTCTCTAGTTCATATGGTCACTTGTCTTTAGTGGACATGGCTCATACACCAAGTATGAGTGTAGTTAGTCATAATGGTATTATACACATACACATACTGTACATCCTTAGAGGCTGTTGGGATAATCATAGGCCTACTTCAGATATGGTGCAGTTCAGGGCATCTCAAGCAAACATACTGCATGGCGATTAAAGCACCACATATTTTCATTTAATTTTTTTAGGGGGATGCAACATCACAAATGAGTGGTTATGTAATAGGTTGATGCGGGCCCTAGAGACCAACAAACCACAACAAGTTCATCATCTTGGGTGCAACGCTTCCGGTGGTGACTGTACACCCATCGGTACACTCATTGACACACATAGGCTACATTCATATAGGCCTACTGTATGTAACTGCCACAGGTACCCGCACACATACACACACACACACACACGCACACACAGAGAAGCACACATATGGACAGAAGTAGGCTACCATCATACAGCAAATCTAGTCTGTTGTAAAATTAACAGTAGAGCATTTCTACGGGTAGTCTGATGAGCACCTGTTGATGACGTCATGGCACGAGATTTCCCGTGGTTGGTAAGTCTTGTGTGTTGAACATACTGATGACATATGACATTTCAGATGTGCATGGTTTTCGAGGAAATCGCTGTGTTACTTTCGCCCCACGTTTCAATTGACCCGGCTCTCCCCAAGGACTGTCTGTGTGTCACTCTGTCTGTCTGTCCGTTCCACGCATAACTCTCGACCCACTCATCCAACTGACCTAACATTTGACACGTGTATTTCTAATGACATGCGTGAGTGCAGTGCAAAGTTTGGTCGTGTTCGGACAAAAAATGACAAATATATCGTTAAATTAAGCAAAATAGGCTACACTTCTACCGCAATCCCACAATTCTACCGCTCTCCGCATTAGCCAATCCCCTTCTCACTCCCACTCTAGCATAGAAACAAAAAAGCCCATTTCGCTGACAAACTCACGTGTTGCCATTCATGGAAATTAAGATGTCCTACTTAAACAACGGACCGTTTCAAGCTTGTTGATCTTGGATGAACAAGCTGAGTCCGACACATGCACCCAGGTAAGCAGGCTGTATAGCCTAACGTACTGTAACGTTGCATAGGCTAGCCTAGCCTACTACATCAACAACCGCGGTTGCCTACTGCCGTAGCGGTTCGATTGCCTGATCAGGTTAGCTTTATAATTTCAGCAAATTACAGCAAAAATGCACGGGTATGTAATGTGTCTAATACTGCCATTAGCTGCAACTCAAACGCCTTTCCTCTTAACTTTTTTAGCCTAGGCTACTTTGCAAAGTCAGTAAAAGCTGCTACTAACTGCACGGGCCTGACTCTACATCATCGCCAATTTAACATGATCTACCTGCATCAACATCATTGTGCAACACGTTTCACGTGTTTAGTGAATAAAAGGTCTAATTGGTAACCAACAACAATAAGTCAGTGAAAAACTATTCTAACATTGTTGAGACAAGTCTTTGTGTGGAACCACTGCCGTTCAGACCTGCACATGCCCGATCTCGAACCGGCTTAATAACAGCTCATCGGATCGGGAGTAGAGCGCGCTAACAATCTAGCTAAAAGCCCTGTCTCCTAGCTTTCATGCCAGCAGCGCTCTTGAGGCGGCGAGGAGTGACGTTTACTAGTGCAGTGTTTCTCAAACTATGGGCCGCGGACCGGTACCGGGCCGCGAGAAGATTACCATCGGGCCGCCGGCCGACCCTCTCTGCCGCCTTCAAGACGCACCATGCGGCCGCGGCCGCACCCGTTCTTCTCGGTCATATTGGTGCGAGATATTTTCACACAGAAATAACAGGCATATCATAGGAAACTGCATAACCTGACCTTTCTAATGACGCTAGCCACTAGTTTCTACGACGAACGGTTCGCGAGATAATTAGCGTTGAAAATTACATACAAAAATAAAATGTCACACTCGGTTCTGCGTCATACAGATTCTTCTCTGTGAAATATCTCATGATTTCGGAACTGCCTATGGCAAACTGCATATCAAAATAAACAGGAGATCCTACTGATTCCAATGGCATATAGAATGTATCTGTATAATTAGCGGTAGGCTAATCACGAGAAATCCCTTTTTGAAATCACATTAAATTTCTGCCTTTTTTCATACCTCCCCATTTCCCCCACTTCAAAATAATGTATTTTTCATAACAGAAGTTTTCAGACCCCTGTTTATGATATGGCAGATGCTTGATATTTTATTTCAGGACCCAAAATGGCAATAGATTGAAATGTTATACGTAGGCCTACTACTAGTAACTGCTAATAATAATAGCCTAATAATAATGATAAATTATCTATCTATCTATCTATCTATCTATCAGGCTTGTGCAAAATTCAGAATTGAATTGAGAATGACTCCTAAATTCCAATTCAATTCTAGGGTTTGAATTTAATTGAATTGAGGTCAAAAACAGGATGTAGAATTACAATTCAAAATTGAATTAAAGAAGAATTGAAATTCAAAGAAATTCATATACATAATTTAAGGGTAGTGTTGAACAATTAAGTTTCACAAAATGTCAGATATGATCGCAACAAACACACAATTTATTGAAAACAGTAATCAATTACATTTCCAAAGTAACCTTCCCAAAACTGAATGCAGATTCAACACATTCTTCCTGTTATGTGACTGTGGAATTGTCTTGAATTGCCATGAATTGAATTCCACTTCCTGTCATTCCAATTCAAGTTAAAATTCAACTTCCTGTGGGGTGGGGCCAATTCGATTCAAATTCCAATTCATGAATTGAATTCTAAAATTCGGAATTGTGCACAAGCCTGCTATCTAAAGGCGTACATGGTGGCGGGCGATGGAAGTTGGGGGCATAGACGGGTGTTCAGAGGGTGTGCAGACGCCTATGCAGGGCCTTGGAACACCAAGGCCTAACATCACAGGGCCCCAGAGCAAAGAAGTTTGAGAAACCCTGTACTAGTGTTCGACACGCACAGCTAACTAGCTGGCATCCGTTACATAAGGATCCTTTGAAAGAAACAGGTAAGGAGAAGCAGGATTGTGTTAGGCCTACTTTCTCCGTTCAGCCACCTGAACTTGGCAATTGAAATGCCAGGGAGTCTCTTATATTGAATGCTTATTATTGAGGCCTCATTCATTCAATTCTGAAATAAGCCCTATGTCATTGTATGACTACTGAATAACACCTGCCAGTGTGATCATTTAGGGTAGAGGAGTTGTTGCTGATTGTGGTCAGGAAAGCGCAAGGTCTGGTCAATTTAATTGAAACATTTGGGAAACCAAGGAACTCACAGTCAGTCCCAGTTGCTTGATAACAGAACAGGTGCAATCCAGAGTCAAGTCAACAAATTAATATGCAGGCAAAATATGTACTACAGTCAAACTGAGCAGAGAACTGAAACTGAAAAATGTGGTGAAACTAATTGGTCAGAAACTGAAACCGAGTGTTTTTTGAGGTCAGTTATGGTTGTCTCACAGGAGCTTCATATAAATAATATGCAAATAATGTTACATTTAAACTGCTCAGTGGGTCAAAGGTTTGTGCACTTTGAGTCTACAAGTGTGCTTCTCAGTTCTCTCATAGCTCCAAGAGAAGAACTAAATGGCACACCTTCATTTTAGCTCTACTCTGTCTCATGCCTGACTTCAGACTTTGATATCCTCACACAGTATATTATAAATACAAATCCCTGCATATCTGTAACTAGTTGTACACAGACCTACAATATCAACACAGAGTTAGTTAGTATTCTGTTATCTCAAGAAATGACCCTTCCCATTCAAGGGGAGAACTGTCAAAACCTCTAGACTAGAGATCCAAACAGCTTAACATGCCTTCTAGAGCAATAACTGCCGTTTAATTAAGGACAGCTCAAAAGAAGATTTTCACAGGTCACTTGTCTTCAGACCATACTGGTCAGATTCTGGTTGTGCTGTGGAAACGGTTTCTCATTCACTAATTAAAGGGGGAAGGCGTCAGGCTCTGTGGAGACTCTAAATCCTCCTATGAAACTGGACAGAAGATTAAACATTGAAAAATTCCACCATGATTTCACTGTGTGATATGCTTGAATGGACTTTTGCACTAATTAGACAACTTACTGTCATGTCCTGATACTACTGTCAGCTTTGAGGAGGAAATGGCTCTGCTGCTCCTATGATCCCATAGTTCCTTTGTGGCATTATTAAGGTTTTGGAAGAACTCAAGCAAAGATTCAGGGCACATTTATCTACAGTAGCTTGCAATTGTAATAATTGAAATCTGTATTTGTATGTAATGTGCATATTTCTTTTTAGGATTTGTGTTATGTTGATCTCCAACATACTGTATGTGTTTGAAGACAATAAAAGGTGATGAATTATGCTAGAAAGCCTTTTATTAATTCTGCTGTTGTTGGTGTTTGCTTTTATGGAAATTAATAGTTAAATTAGACTGACTTGGACTTCTCAACTGAATATTTACCAATCAACAGCTAATCTCGTCAATAGCTTTTTAAAGAAGAATATATTTAAGGCAGTTGTTGTTAGAACTTGCTGCTGTTGTTAATTAAAAGATATTATTTTGCAAGGGCCCAAATGCACCTTTAAACTAAATCAAACAAGAGCAGGGAAACAGGGTTAAGAGGTTCAGGGCATAGCAGTCTCCTGACTTATGATTTCTGGACTGACATAACAACACGCCAGGGCTGATTGAGGGTGATGACCTTCTCTACATCTTCTCCTGTGCTCAGCATTAACGGATGCCCAAGGCTACCAAATATTGGCGTAAAACCATTTCTCAGTGTTTCCTAATTAGTACAGAGGCTGCTGTGATTCAACAAGCTCAGATATTGACGGAGGCGCGGTATGTGATGAAAAATGATGGGGCCAGAAAAGACAAGCATGTGGTAAATAAACGTTGCCTTTTAAAGATTGGAAGATCAGGAGACAGAATTGGATTTTTTCGGTCAAAGCGCGCTCTCAAGGGGCCGGCCGAAGACAGCTCATTTAACAGCACAAAACATCGCGCGCGGATGTAGTGTCTGGCTGGGGCGCCTCTGCTCCTGCCGCTGCCACGGAGTCGTCTGTTGCTCTCGTCTCTCATTATCCTCCGTTATGTGCCAGTGTGGCTCGCCACTATTAAACTGCCTCCGCCGGATGACAGACCAGGGAAGCCAAGGCCACAGCGGGATGTGTCTGAGGACACACTGCCTTGACCTTGGGCTGCGCTGGCTATACATGTGGAAAACTTCAATTACAGCAGAGCGGCTCGCTGCTGTACCATTAGACGCAATGATTTCCATTAATTGTATTAGACATCACCTGCACAAGGAGCAGATAGGGTCATTTCTGTCCTTTCATGAGAAGCATTTTTCAGCACCAAAGTGATAACTCAGTCAAATTAACAAGCTGGCAGTGTTCACAGTTGCAGGCTTTTCCAATAGGGAAAACACAACAACAAAATACACTTTCAAGTGTTGCTCTACTCCTCTTTTAAAGGTCCTGCAAAGAACACATTTGGCATCCTTGATTCAACACTTCTATTTTGTCTGTTCTGAAGAGGCCTACTGTATATATTCAATTTGATGTATGTGCATCTCTGACACAATACATTGTGTTTGTGCTTGTTGGTATGGCTGATAGGATTTGTTCTCTTTGTTTTTCATTTAGTCAGAGGATGACATTGGAGCTATCCTTTTTGGTAAATGTTATGCCCATTCACGTGAGCCTCAGAACATACAGTTCATCTCATATTTATTCACAAATATGTTCATAATATGTCCTGCTCCTTTTATTTCAATTGTTTGATCCAGAGATCCTAAAAGCTTACTAAAAAAACAGTTTGGAAATGTACAATATCCAGAACATTCTGGAACCCTTGTACAGTTGTTGAAAGAAGAAGAACACAATTTTATTCTCATTGCTCATTCTGATGGAAACAATGTCATTTCATGGTAAGATGGAAACTACAAAAGTTCAATCGCATTGCATATACATATTGATCATGTTCTTTTCCGCAAGAGGAGGGTATTTGCCTGTAGAGCTCTAGGCAACTAACCCTGAATGTCAGCTTTGAGTCTTGAGTGGTAAACATTTTTAAAAGTTCAAACAAATGCATATGGAATAACCACGAAAGACACAGAGATTTCACTTTGGTAGAACACCACCCTGACATTTATATTTGCTGATTTGTTTCAGTGGAGTTTATAGTCAGTGGCTGTTGAAAATTACAAATAATAATAATAGTGAAGCAAAAATATGATGTGTTCAACCTTAGAATAAATTCTGTTCAAAGACTAAAACACTATTCAGCAAGTATAAGCAAAATGATTTGCTGTGGTGGACAATACGTGGACATAAAATAACAAATCATTACTATGGCAGTGTTTCCACCATCAGCCACAATTGAGAGTATTATATGGGAGATTGATGAGCTCATTTATAGGATGACAACATCACTTAGAGCCAGTCAAATGCAAGCAATCGTGATACCTTCTAAACATATTTTTGAGCTGTGTGGTAATGTGTTCTTGACAGCTCCGTCATTATCCCTTGTTAGAGTAAACATGGCTGCTTCTTCTTCAGCTTTAGCAGTGTCGCTCTCTTCCGAAGCCCAGGTGGAGGTGGCGAGTAAGCATGTTTGGTTCTCTGTCAGGCAAGTAAGTCTGGGAGGTGCCTCCAACCATCAATAAACAAGCTGCGATGGCCAGCAGTGCCGTTTGTTGGTTGGTCTATAAAAAGATATGTCGACAGGTTGAAAGGCCAGCGCCAGAACCCAGGCAGCTGGCAATGTGAGCCTTTAAAGAGAAGAATTACACAGCCCACTGACCTCGACCACATCACTCAGGTCCCTGTAAGTCTTGATTAATAAGAATTACACCCTCTATTTCCCCTGGACATCACAAGGTGACATTTATTGTCATCCCTGATTCCTGTCTCTCTTCGTGTAGCGATGCATAAACAAAACATTTTTGACCTTTCAGCATGGATGCAGGTGGCATCATCCTTTCGCACCGTAGGCCCAGCAAGGAAAAGATAACTTGGTGCTGAAGCACATACACAGAAGTGCACACTTACTGCATGTTGTTATTGGAGCATTGATATTGTGATGACAAGTGAACGCATCTCTGCAGAGGGAATCTTCTCGGATGCGCAACCGTCCAGACAACAGCAGGACTCCATCAAAGCTTGCTTTGCTGAAACAGGTGTGTGAGTGTGACAAGCAGAGTCTACACCTGTCTGTACTCACTTGTAATTGAACTCGGAGGCAACAACACAATAGTCTTACACTTAGTTACAGTACTGATTTACAATAGAGGGCTTACAATAGACAATAAACACTTAACATAAAGATCACAAACAAGACTTCTTGATTGTGCAAAATAACGTGGTGATGGCGAAAATAACAGTGAATTACTGTGTTTTTTTGGTGACATGGGTGCACAAATTCATTGGCTATATAGACAATGTGTGCACCTGGCAGGATAATGATAATAACTGTGTTGACCACCAACTAGTAATGTCAGTTGCTGTGATGTGCCGGCCATATCATAGGGCCCAAAGTGGAATCCAGCACAAAACAGAGCACTCCAATTTCACAACACAAAAAGCAAAAGAACACATTGTGCCTTTACAAGAGGCTTGTAAGTGGTATCCTCTGAGGGTCTCCTTTACATTTGCAGCATTTGTGAACGTCTGTCAGTCTACCTCATTCCAGTGCCACACACACAGGATGACGATCATCGCTTCATACTGATGCTGCATTGCAAGCACTTGCTCATTCTTCTTGGCCTTCTTTTGCACCAGGGGGACTCCCTGTCCCTCTTGCAGGAAATTAATTAATCACCAGCAGATTGGCTGTGTTAATAAAACATCTGTGGCATGGGGCCTTTCGAGGAAGCGGCCATATAAATGATATCCACCGCACAAACAGACTCTTACACACACACACACACACACACCGCTGTCCTGTCCAACCACCACCGAGGCTAGCCTGCAGGTGTTGTCTATTCTAAGTGATGATCACGGTGGTGATGATGATGTAGATGGGGGTGGTGGCAGTGGAGGAGAGGGTCACACAGTAAATGATAACGGATTACTGCTGCCCTCTCTTACCTCTTTGTAATGGTCATGAACGCTAACAGTGACCCATGTTGATAGCCATGCGCAGTCCATATATGGATAATGCTTCCTACTGGCTTAGTTGCTGCACATGGTCTTAGCCAGAGCATCTCCAAATGTCTCCAAAGGAGCGTGTATGGCTGGCACCTCTCCCCCATGTCAAGTTGTGCCATCACTAGTTTAGTGACGAGAGGAAACAGGCTCATCAGACAATTCATTGTAGAAGGGATCCCAAGGAAATCATCACATTGAAAACCTGCAACCTGGATGGAAAGATTTTTTTCAGCGTCAATATTCATTAACCCCAGGGCCATTTCCATCACTGAGTTTACTGGGTGGAATGCTTTGCCAAGGGGTGGGGTGGAGGGAGCTCCTCTTCCTGTGAAACATTTAATTTTCCTAGTTAGAGAGAGCGTGCTCTTTCTCTCCCCCCCTCTCTCTCTCTCTCTCTCTTCTGTCTGTCTCTTCAAAACACAGCACACACAAGCACACACACACACACACACACACACACACACACACACACACACACACACACACACACACACACACACACACACACACACACACACACACACACACACACACACACACACACACACACACACACACACCCTGAGCAGCAATAATACAAAACGTCTTCTAGACCAATGGTTCCAGAATGGGAAGGAAAATTAAACATAATTCCCTGAGTGTGCCCTTGGTAAATGGATAGGAGATGAGCGTTCTGGGGAAATAGCTTTCATCCATGCATCACTCTAGAGCAAGAGGAGCAGTGAGAAAGCCGGATGGGGGAGGCGTTGTTATTGTGAGTGTGTGAGGGAGAGACAGTGAGTATGTTTTCTCCTCGTCTAGGACCCTTTGGAGCTGTGTGAAAGTTACTGGGACTCTTGGAGACAGCGCAAGGATTGGGAATGACTACAGTACAATGTGTCTGTGTGCATGGAGGTGCAAACTGATGCCTAATATGGAGATGCGTTTGTGCTGTTTTTGAAGCTGTCGACGCACTACACGAACACTTCAGTGACCTTCTCTGCCTCTCCGAGAGGTGAGAATGCCACGCGGCTTCTGCTCCATTTACACAGAAGCTGCACTTTGACAGCAGGCTGTTTCATCGCTTCCCTCTTGTGACAGGACCTGCTTAACCTGTGAAGCCTTTAGTCATTAGCTCACCACCACACAGCCCCTGCAAACAGGTAGGGAGATTGGATTCCAGCAGAAATCTACACGGATCGACAGAGGTAGTTCCCCTAAAATGCCTCTGTAATCACATTACTCAACACTGCTAAATCCCCCAATGCCTATTAAGGACCTCACCGAAAATTGGTTAATCAGTGACAGAGCTTTACACGCCAGTGGTGCTGAGCTAGACTTCTTCTCATAGACAACATTTTGTTTACCTTCTACAGAAGCAGAGCCACATTTTCCCCTCTCCCTCCTGCATTCAATTTTTGACGTTTGGCAATGATGCCAAATGACGTTTGCCAATATTTGCAGATTATATACTGTAGGCTACCCTGTTTTTGTCTGTTTTGTGCATAATTCCTGCAAGGGTCAGTTAGAACGGTGTGTTTCATAATTGGAATTACCAATGGCAATGTGAGACCCTGCACCCTGCTATTTAGGTCACATCAAGGTGACATTCAGGCGCAAGTGATCCTCATAAATGGGGTAGGCCTATACATTGGTTGAAAGCCAGGTGACAGATATCACAATGTGTGGCGATTTTATGAGGACAAGCCAATGTATTTTTTTTTTCAGATCTCCAGACGAGAAATGTATTGTGATTTATGGTGTGAAAATATATGTTGTAAAAGAGGAAATGTAGGCCTACTCCAGAAACAGATTGTTGCTGGCAAAAAAGGAGGTTTATATGGCAGGAGCATGTCTTGTGTTGTGTAGCCTGATGCAGCAACCAGGGTTTGCCTAAAATATCATACAATTATCCTTGTGCTTCTTCATATAGTAACACACACACACACACACACACACACACACACATAGCAAACACACTCCCATTCTTCATTTACTATGTTTTGCATGAAAATCTGTAATGAGTAAATGAGTCTAAGGATGAGATCAGATTTATGGTTACGGTTATGGTTATGGTTATGGTTATGCTATTTGGCAGACACCTTTGTCCAAAGCGACATACAAACAAAAAACAATACTATAATTTAATGTGAACAAATTAAAATTGGTCAGAAGAAGGGAGAATAGCTACAATAAACAATTCGAATAAACCTAATGAAAATAAACAATGAATATGGGAGAATAAAGTAATTCAATCAATCATAGGCTAATAACAATGACTATGGCATGTAAGCAATGTTAAAACAACGTCAATTTAATCAATGGCCTAATGAAAACAAAACAACACTACAAACCATCATATTCATATGTATTTGGCCGGTAGTGGTAGGCTACACACTACTTCAATATTAAAACATGTTTGACAAAGTGTAGGCTACAGTGCCAGATGATTCCAGACTTGCACATGAATAATTCAATTCACTTTTGTTTTCAAGCCAGGCCTATAAAAGATTGTTTTCTTTTCACTTTGGTTGGTCTGATAGGCCTAAGAAACCTATGCCTACCTGTCGAGCTCATCAATCCAGTAGGGGGCGAGACTGATGAAATCAAAACAAATCCTGCAAATCAGTTGTTTTGGTCAAGCTTATCGACGGAGGTAGGCTACTGTAGGCTAACGTTAAACTCTCAAAATTATTTAAAACGTTTCAACATGAGATTGACTGGCATCACCCTCCACTTAAAAGACTTGAGGCCATCTGTTTTGTAAGCTCTTCTACTTTCTTATCTGTAGCCTAGCCTAACTGAAAAAATGGTAATCTGGAGGCCATGCTATCCATTAGGCTACCATTAGTTCGTTCGCTGTTGTGACTGAAATTGAATTAGTCTGGTGTTTGCTAAAGTTATAGCCTACACTTGTGTAAAATGTTTGTTTGTGTGTCGTAATATCAATAGGCTACTTCCCCCCCCCCCCTGCTACACCAATGTTTGCTGCACCAGCATCTTCCTGGCGTCTGGTCTGCTGGCAACCCCGCTTCACACACACGTAAATGTGAAGTTGTAGGCGTACATCAGTACAGTAAGTACACTTTCACTTCAATTTAATTTGATTTTGTTTGCTTTACAGAGCAGAGACGTGCCAAACCTGGATTAGCTTTTATTTTCATGAGCAGTTTTGTAATAATAGGGGAAGTGTGCTACTGGCTACTGTGTTACAGTTTGGCATAATGTTACATTAATTTGCACGCCACTGTAGCCGACAATTGGAGCAGCATTGATGGAGAGAAAATCCCTAGCTGCTGCAAATAGGCGAAATACTTTCTGCATTACTCTGCATTATTGCATTGTAATTCCACCATATTTAGCCAATGGTCTGTGATAGATTTAAAGTAGCCTAAAGCAAGGATAAAGCCCAAATCCACAAAGCTACGTAATGAGATGTATGTTGCTTTCTACAGACAACACAGCGAGTACAATCTACATCTAAATGCTATTAAAGATGCAGAAAGTGCACTTTCCCCAGGAAAACCAATCTGAAGGCAACAATGTATTAGATTCACTTTATAGTAATTCTCCCTTTCAAATCACAGAGGCAGATATTGCAATCAATATACAGACATCCACTCCAGACAACACTTCATCACAAACACAAAATACAAACCTCTCAGGAAGGTAAAAGACTACATTTGCTGCTCAAAACCAGACATTACCCTCTGACGATATACAGAATACATTTTAATACAAATTAAAGAACACTTTATTGCAGACAAAATACAAGATGGCTTAATTCTGTCTCTGATGAAAATCTGTTTGTCTGTATCTTGCAGTTCTCTGCAGTTTAGCTTAAAGTTCTATATTTGAACAAATGAATGTCATGTATGCTCATGGGTTGTCTAGTCACCGGCTGAAAGGGTTGTTGTCACAGAATAAAAGGATATGCACGTTTTAAGATTTTGGTTTTCATCTAGCCTATTAGGATAAACTACTGTAGGTTTGTAATGGACAGATACAGGTAAAGACTACATGGGACTGTAATGACTTCAAGTCAAAGTTAGGCTATTGCGTAATCTCAAACATATATTATCCTTTTCATCTGAAATCTTATCTTCTGGGTCATTTCCATTTAATTAGGAAATTAGAGACTATATTGCAAGGGCCTAAACCAGGCAATTGATTCAGCTTTGTCATCACCTTGCATGAGATTGCCACCAGGCAATCTCAATGAGAACTTCAATCAGAAAAGTGGAGCCAATCGATTCCAGCGTGTAGACCTTGAATTCATACCAGGAGTGTTACACCAGCCATCCAGACTTTGCTTTTTTCTTTGCACCCCTAAAAGTCTGTGATGATTATTTTATGACATTATCATCTCACGGAGTGAAATTGCTGGTGAATATGAGCATTTCTACTTAAATGTGTCATGAAGTGCAGTCTTTTTCTTTCATCTAGGAATATTCTCTGTCATTACGTTCTTACTAACAGCTGTAAAAGGATGTATCAGAGCAGACTGCCCGAATATTTATAAACTTCACATTCTCTCTTTTTCTGAGCTGAAACCAAAGTAGCGTTTGGATAGAAGTTGTTGCCTTTGGGGGTGACCCACCCCTCAATGTGAGTCCGTCTCAGGCACTGATCATGCTGAGACGAGCGGCTAAATTGGTGCTCTTCTAACCCTGATGAAGTGCAGGCTCCGTAGACTTGTTTTTTTTCGGTTTGCTCTCTCACACAAAAGCCACCGCTCCCCCAAACCCGTCTGTGCACAGATTGCAGCTGTGTCGGTGTGAATGAGTGTGGCCCAGCTCCTTGGCCTCTCGCTGCCTCGCCTCTCGCTGGTGACTGACACATCTGCACGCTTGACTGAGACCAGTGGCAAACGGTTGCCAGAAGCCCTTGCTCCAGAGAAACACGCCTTGTGACTCTCATTCCCACCTCTTTGATTCCCTATGCGTTCGTACATCATTGCTGTTCAGACCTGTCATATTTCATTTGCACTGCCATGTAGAGTATCAGGACAGATCTTTTTTTCCTAGAGCATTTCAAGTTGTTTTTTTCTTTCTTTTGCATCGTAGCCTGCCGTTGTTTGCATTGATTATGCCATTGCATGTGGCTGCATAGTGGGACAGCATATTGAGTCCATTGAAGCCCTGTCCCTGTGCCTGTCAGCAATTCACTACCATGCAAACAGCTCATAAACTGCCATATTTATGTGGAGTATAACCAACAACCATTTCCACACAACGCCTGGGTGTTCACGGCTGTAGATTATGCTTCCTATGCTTCCCTGCTGCCTATGGTTGTCATAACTCCCACAATGATGATAGCTATCACCTTAAAACAAAACGGTTCCATTTAAGAAATGGCTTTTGTCTTGAATTTAAGCAATTTGAAGAATTCCTTTCGGGGCTGTATTCCCTGCTAAAGTCCTTCTGTGCTCGGTGGCTTCTTCTGTTGTCTCCTCAGCTGCACTGCAGACCAGTGCACCCTGGACACACACTCTTAATACAAGTAATGTCACAGACAGTAAGAATAATGATGTTATTAAACGGCCATTAATAAATAAAGAGACATTTGATTTACTTTGGCAATTGCACTGAGCATTCACAAGCACACTCAGACCCATGGAACGTGTGGTGGTCATAAAGTGTTGACTCATGAGATAGATTAGGCATTCCAAAGCAACCTTAATGGCTGCCATGCAGTGGACACAGACTTGTGGTGGATGCTTACTGTATGGGGCTTGTTGCACACACCATTTGTTTTAAAAGCAATCTCTTTTGACAGCTATGTTAGAGGCCCACTGAATCCTGTGTAAGCTCTGGCTCGTATTAAAGGAGCTGCATGATGTACAGGATCCCAAAGACACAGATTAAGATGGGGGAGAGATGTGCACTGTCCTCTTGGCTCCTGCCCAGGTCACTTCTGTCCAGAGTCCTGTTGCCCAGTGATCCAAACAGTCCAATCTAATAGCCTGCTGGCAGTGTTTGCTTTCGGGTCCGCCTTATATGAGATTGGTGCGAGGAGAACATTGATCCACGCTGAAATGGGTCGACCCCTGAGACGAGTGTCAGACTTTGGCTTAACCCTCCCTCCCCTGCACCCAGCTGAAAGTTCCTCCTACACTGAGGTCTTCATGGCCAGGTTGATGTGTCAGACGAGGGGAGCTTATTGACAGAGAGAGCAGAGATGGCCGTGAAGTTTGCTGATGATGCGCGGTGGTTCAGATCAGTCGTGGGGAGAGTAGTTTATGTGTGGCATCACGGGCTGACGTGCGTGACCTCCGCTCTGTGAGATGCACACGTGGGTGGGAGTGCTCGGCCCCGTTTTCTTCCCCCCTGCCGCCGACGGGGAGAGGAAACACAAACTTCAGGTGGCGAAGGCCACGTCTGTTTTCATTGCCATCTCATAGGCTTCTCACTATGACCTGAGATTGACGGACTCTTCGCAGTATTGCAGGAGACAGCCATGAAAAGTGGATAAAGTGCATTAGAATTCCCTCTAGGAATGCACGGCTCTGCTATGCAACACCTTTTTGCCCAATTGTGTCAGTCATGCACTGGTTTCAAAGAATGTCTCTCAGACAGAGTGTTAGTCTCCATACTAATGGCTTCACATTCCTGCAGCTGAGAGCCATGTGGCGATACATTGAATTTTTCACTTTACTCGTCCTCCAGGTCTTATAATACACTTTGTAAATAGCATTGCGGGCAAATTAGCATTTGTTTTTGTGGTCACAGAGGAGAAATTCATGATACAGTGGCAGGAGGCTTTAGCCCTCCAACAGTGAAGCACATTGCGATGATACCCTCCAAGCCCAGCTAATCTGGCCACCACCAGGGGGGTATAATCATTGCCTATCTGCGTCTGCATATCTGGAGCGCCTCCGACGGCTACCATTTACGCAAGGCTTGGCTGGCGCGGTAACGGCAGGCCGCAAGATAATAATCCCACGGCGTGGCGTGGCTGCAAATGATAATCAAGGCTCTTATGGCCATCACAAGAGGGGACAATACGTACCGGGGCATGAAAAGGAGAGGGGGGGGGGCTCTTTAATAATGAACAGCCTGGCCACAGTCTTCCCTGCATTAACCTGCTGCTGGGAGTGGGCTCTCTTCTGAGGAGGGGCTGTAGGGGTCCAGCAGGCCCTAATGGGGTCTTTAGAGTCACTGCTCTGGCCACCCAGCAAAAGGAGGTGTGAAGCGGCTGCCGAGGGATGGGAGAGAGAGAGAGGGAGGGAGGGAGGGAAGGAGGGAGGGAGGGAAAACATAGCCAAGATCATTAAAAGTGGATATTTCAGAAGCGCCATCAAACTGAGACAAAGATTTAGCCTCTCATCTGTAACAGAGCTCCTACCCATCTCTCATTACTCGAGAGGGAAGCTTGTGTTCTCAAAGACATTAAGGACACGGTGGTCATTGCTTCCATCTTTTTCCTTGTGCCTTTAATGCTGGCTTTATGGCTGTTCTCTTCCTCTAACACGTGTACCAGGAGGATAAAGCCACTGTTATGCTTCTTTTTGCAGTTCATAAATCTTGCACCATGAGCTTCTAGAGGTTTTTATGTCCCGTCACAGAAAAAAGTGTCAAGCAATGCTACAACAAATGTTGCCTTGTGTGAGCACATAGTATATACCGTATGATGGTGCTTTTGTGTTTTCAGAAAAAAGCATCCTGTCCTGTTCACTTCATAATGGATGATCATTTATAATGACGGTTCCTGCTATTGTTCAAAAGTAGTGTGACCATGCTGTATCTGCGCGACAGCTCTTGGCAAACTGATTAATTGCTTTCGGTTCTTTTTTTGTGCGAAGTCTGTGCAGCAGACCGATACCAGTTTTACAGAATACCTCCCGGGAGAGCATCAGGCAAAGACATTAATTGCTTTACTGCTCTAGGGTGATTTTTTTGGCAATGCAGATCAACTTTTGAATGAAAAACAAAACAAAATACTTTGACTGCAGCACAAGATAATTAGAAAATGATAAAGGAAAAGTTTGATGCAGTCTGGCCAGATTTGATTAGAAATCATCCACCTTGCAATCCAGATGATTTAGAATGGTATCCAGAGTGCATGTGAGGCAGAAGGTAGAATCCAGATGATTAGTGAGCTGGCATATGTTTCAAATGGGAGAGGAACAGGGATGATAAGGGTGGCATCTATACCTGGTCTATTTTGCTGGCTTCCTGTGAGGACAATGTTATGAATACAACAAACCATACCAATGCAGGTGAATACAGTAGGTTAGTGCCACCGCCTCCTACAAAAACATAAATCCTCATTCTACTGAGCACCAATTAGTCCAGTAATGCTGCTTAATGGACTGCATGACCTCTCATGTAGAATGCCAACAAGTGTCATGGTGATGGCTGTGTGGCGTGTGCGTGTGCGTGTGTGTGAGCGAGTGCTGAGGGCACAGCTGGGTGGTGCAGTGCAGTGCAGGTGGAGTCCTCCAGCAGTGCGGCCAGTGTGCTGAGCGTGGGGACGAGAGCGGCCGCCTCATCAGGTGATTTATGCACAGAGCATCAAGTGTGGAGGCACAGAGAGAGAGCTGGCCCGCTTGGCCGCCATTAATCCAGCGCACGGCTCAAGCGCCTTCAGCGCGCGACACACCCGCCGATGCGCTCTTCTCCTCCAGCTAACCTGAGGGTGTGCGCCACCATTTTACAATTTATCTCTGCCACCGGCAAAAACTATTCCTACAATACAGCGCTGGCTTCTCTTTTTGCGCTGATCCTGCAAAATCGCTGATGATAGATCGGCTGTGATTAAAGTGCACAATATGATTGGAATGAGGTGTAACGAAAGGAATAACCCGATGAATCAACCTTGCATAATGAGGCAAGCAGTGGGCGGATGCAGTGTGAAATTGTGTGTGTGTGTGTGTGTGTGTGTGTGTGTGTGTGTGTGTGTGTGTGTGTGTGTGTGTGTGTGTGTGCGTGCATGCGGGGTGACCAGAGGCCTATGTATGCTTGAGGGCGTGTACATCATTAGCAGAACAGGTTCAGTTGCCTGACTCACTGGTGCTTCTAGCCACATGTTAGGGCTGGGCGGTAAAGTTACGGTATATCATGGTATTTGGAGAATGGAATGGTAGCAATATAAATCATGGTTTACCCATTTTTTTGTATAAATGCCACCAAATAAGGAAAGCACAGGTATGATAACTGCAGGACGGTTATGGTATATCATGGTATTATTTGGAGAATGAAATTGTAACAATATAAATCACGGTTTACCTGTTTTTTTAAAAATGCCACCAAATAAGAAAAGGACAGGTATGGTAACCGCATGACGGTTATCACTGTACTCCAGTATGACTTCTGTGTATTTCCCATTGCACATAGGTGTTTTAAGTAAATAACTCCCTTTTTCTGATTTAGCAGAAAAAGGGAGTGTGTGCATGTTTACATCGCCACATTAATACCCTGCTCTTTGGTAACATTTACCGATATTGTCAAAATACAGATTCATGTTGTACCTTTTATACTTTCCTGCATGTTTATGGATAACAATGAAGTATTTTTCTCTTGGTGGAGGACTGGTGTGGCTTACCAAGAGCAAGCCAGCGGCCATTGATGGTCTTTACCTTTAGATATTGATTACACTTCACACTGTGATATACAAGTATAATCAACCTTTGTTGCAGTTTCAAGAAAGAGAAGTGTGAGAATATATGACCATGACTAGGCAGTAAATATTAAGATGTGGTGGCAGGTTTATAAAACGAGTCAGTCTCTAGCTGAGAGAACACGAGTGGAGGTACAGCTGACACTGTCTCAGACACGCAAGTCTTGACAAAGTGGCAGATTCACATCCATGCGTGCCCTTTGAGCCAGCAGGTGTCCCGTCTCTGGAGGTTAATTAGCCTGGACACGCCGGTGGTCCATCACTCTGCGGCGCCGAGAGCAGGTGGAGTGTGCGCGCGCCGCTCCACGCCCACCACTGATGAGCACAGACGCAAACAAACATGGGGAGCGCTTTGGACTCGGGCGAGGGGCTCCAAAGTGAAATATGATAACATGCGAGGTGAAGGGATGGGGCCGGGCACAGAGACGTGGGAAGCCTGTGGACAGCTCAATTATCTGCCCATCAATCAGCTGGGTTGTGATTGGTTGCTGGATGGAGGAAGAGGGATGGTTGGAGTCAGATCAATGTCTCAGCAGTCGCTTTCGTCTCTGACGATCAACATCTCCTGCAGCACACACGCCAGCGCTCTTCCCCTCTCACATGGCGACTATGGCCCGTCACTCCTTTAGTCAGATCAACACGCTGGGCATGGCCGTCTTTACACAACTGCAGCAGAGCCATGTCTGGAATAATAACACTAGCTAAGTTCACATTGTCTTCAATAGATTTGTAATTCAATCAGTAATATGATAAAGCATGTAATATTATCAGTAATTTAATATAATAACGATTTATCTGTTCTATTATTAAATGCCTGATTTATGCTCAAAATGTGATTTATCCCACCAAATAAGTGAATGCTGCAATGGCTCACAGTCACTAAAATGTAGACTAATGTGAGGCTGTTGCACATTCTGGGTGCAGTAGGACTCAAGCTAGCGTCAAGTCTTTCATAACTCTCTTCAGTGAGACGCTGGATAAACTGTCAGTCCTTTGGAGCAAACACAGCCGAGAGAATATGAATAAAGCCCTGGCTCCACGCACCGCAGATATTCATGCCATCTGTGCCAAGGTTAGGCAGTTGAAGTTAACGTCCTTAGAAGAATGTTGTGTTTAAAATAGAAAAAATAGAATTGATAATCGTGCCACTGCACAACTAAGATCTGCTATTACAGCATCAGATCAGCTCATGAGTTGAATATGGGTGCAGATAGCATGTTCCTAAAGCTACTCTCAATGCCATAGTGAGAAATATTGGATTCATTTATGACATTCTTTTATGCTTTATATTGTATGAAAGTACTATGAATGCGTGGGTTGCTACTGTATGTTTGTATCTGGCATTGTGTACATTCATTCCCATCTCAGGCTGTGAGTGCTCTTCTGATATAAGTTTTAAGACACTGGACTGGTTATATGTCTTGCCTCTCTGTACATGTCAGAGTAGACATGGATGCTCTCAGGCCTGGGCAATTTGCTGTGTGCTGCATTATATACTGTAATGGTAAATGTTCCTGTCATCTGAGCGCTCTCCCTCTCTGTCTCCCTGCTGCTCTTCCTCTCTCTCCCCCTCTATAACCCACTCTGTTGTTGACGATTTTTTTATTCTGGAGCAGTTGAACTGTAATTGCCTATAGCAGGGAAATTCCATGTCTCCATACATTAGCCATGCTTTTAGTTTCTGGGTCGTGACATTCTCGGGCAGCCTTCATTAGTCAACTCTGCCCCAACCTGGGCGGCCCTTACAGCTGCTGCCGCGCCTCCATCTGCTCCCATGTCAGACAGGGTGCTCAGAGGAGGGCACCATTAGAGCTCCCCTACCACCATCGCAACCATTAGGGGAAGAAGTCCATTTTCAGCCAATTTAAAGCCAACAAAGATAATCATCTATTACAATGGCGTCACATGTGCTAGTGTAATGATTTCAAATCTGTTTAAGAACGTGTATGGAAAACACAACAACAAGGTTTTATAAAGGAAAAAAAATAAAAGCAGTTTAATGAGAGCACTGAATACATTAAGGAAGAGATTATACCCGTAAAACAGAGCAAATATATCAAATGTAACAGCTGAAGGTAATATTATTGCTAGTGTTTTATATTCATCCATGCATTAAGAATTGCAAGTGTACAGTGAGTTCAAGGAATGTGTCTGTCTAAGTGTACTGTGCAGCATTTCAGAACTTTTCAGAATGAAAAGTCTAGGTTAGTATGAAATGCTGTTGTTTAGCCTAACGTAACGTAATTTCCCTGTTGAATTACTAGTTGTGACCGACACTGTAATTAAGAAAATACACGTGGTCTTTTATTCTACCATTTTGTTGTAGATAAATACTGTTACCTTGGACACACACACACACAAACATCAAAGTTCACTGCACTGCAGATCACTGAGGCATACATGTTGGCCTTTTCAACTTGGGTCATGTTTCATGACTAAGCATGTATGCTACATGTGCTTATTAAGCCAATCTTATGCAGATGAGTTGATGGACATGCGTTGGCACATTTTAGAACTGCATGTGAACCACGGACATGGCTGTCTGCTATTACCTTTAGAGTATTTCTTTTTTTCCCAACTGGAAGCCGTCACCTTGACTACACTGTGTGTTGTTACAACATAGGAACAAGGCCCAAGGACATGTCCATGAATGGAATGTACCAACCTACACAGGGTTCATGTCAAATTGCATGTTCTATGTTTATTTTTAAATCACAAATCATTGTATTGTACAGTACATAGCTTTACATTGGTGATGGGACATTCTTTGAAACGGGTGCCTATTCCACTATAACATTTTCAAAATGTTCAGAAGTAAACTTATTTTCAATGTATCCACTGCATTAAAGACATGATCACCCTCCAAAAATCATATTTGTCCACCTCTGGCATACATATTTTTTCACATTGAAATATAATGGATTGAAAAAAAAAAAAAATGTGACTGGGTGGTATGTGACAGCGTAGTACATTTCATGATAAACACTATACGCTCAAGTTATTGACTTAACATACATGCTTTCAATTATGTCATTTGTTTAGCAATGATCCCACTGTAATAATAATAAAAAAATCCTGTCTAATTTGCATGACGGGTGGTTGGATTAAGCTTGACGGACCCCCTCATAGTAATGAATAAACAACAAATTAACAATGTAGAAGAATGTCAGCATCTTTCTGCTTAGTTTCTTGGGTGCGCTACAGGCAGACATGATTAAAATTGTCTTTGTCTTGAATTTCCCCTTGGGGATCAATAAAGTATCTATCTATCTATCTATCTATCTATCTATCTATCTATCTATCTATCTTTGTGATTTCATTTATGTATGCGAGTAAGAGTATGCTATTCACAGACAGGACAAGTAATGTGAGTGGGTGGTACTCTAAGTCAAACCAGGGGATGCAAAAGAATATATAAAAGATGATATTTGCCAAAAAATATGATTTTATTACGAATAAATATGTCTAATGTCATTAGGAAAACATTTAGTAATACATTGATTATAAGAATATAACATTTACATGGTGATATTTTAGATGTAAATGTCATGTCGGTCAATCCGGACACATGGAAATAGCCATTCACTTATGAAAAATGGTTCAAATAGTGCGACACTTCTTATGTCATGTTAGCGAGAGCCCTTGGATTATTAGCTTTAGGCTTTAGAAACCCACTTTGGCCCTACAGTAGTTTGTGCCATCTCTTCAAATGTTGTGGACGCAAATGGCACCCGTTTCATAGAATGACCCTGCTGTCAAGAAAACATGCCTCTCTCAGAGATTGTCTGATGGCTAGTCATGGTATGCTAGCTTTAAATAATTGATTATCCCAACTTGGACTTCTTGGCTAAGGCTAAGACTCTTTAACTAAATAAATTCACATTTTTGAGTTGCCACAGACTCATGTTTCCTGTTTTTTCTTACTGTATGTTGAAACATAGAGTAGCGGGCACTGCTTAAAGGAGAATGCAACGCTGTATATAACCAACCCCACTGGGTCATAGGCCTTTAGTTTTAGCCAACAAGACTGAGTTAATAAGACTGGACCAGACTTTCACCCACATCTCAGTAATTAAAAGATCATAAGTGTAAGTACAATCTTGACATTTACTTAGATGCTGCCAAAACACGTTTGACCATAGATCTCCTTAAAAACACACCCAGACTGGCTGGAGCGGTCTCCTATTAATGTGGTAATCTGCCCTGATTAACCTTGTGCAACAGTGTTACATTTAACCCCTTGTACTGTAGGTTGTGCTCGGTCACAAAGTGCATCCAATTTCACCTCCATCATTCTCTGTTGAACTCATAGCACAGATACATCACATACATACTGTATCATGTGAAAGAGCAGCTGCAGTGTTTAATGGTTCGCAAGAAAAGTAACTGAATTTATTTCGATGGAATATCTCACAAACTGTTCAACTCAACAGATGACAAATAATACAGTATATCACGATAGACCTTACCAAACAAAGATGACATTCCTCTGTACAGTTAGCCATTCCAGAGTAATCTGGTTTTGAAATAGCAATTCTACGTCGTCTCCAGCTTTGGGCTGAAAACAATGAATTCCAATATAAAAAAAATCAAAAGCTGGTCATAGCATGCACAGATCAACTGTGCCTAAAGCTGCATGACACACACGCGCAAGCACGGGTTATTTCAGGTCACAAATGCAGAAAACTAGTAGGCATATTCTTCATCCAATGGTTCAGTGACGAGACTTCAGTGAATAAAACAATTCATAATGAGTAAAATATTTCTGTCAGTACATTAATTTTCCCGCACCATCTTTATT
This sequence comes from Sardina pilchardus, assembly GCF_963854185.1. Classification (NCBI taxonomy): domain Eukaryota; kingdom Metazoa; phylum Chordata; class Actinopteri; order Clupeiformes; family Clupeidae; genus Sardina; species Sardina pilchardus. Next base: position 33,621,732 of record NC_084996.1, read on the forward strand.
TTGATATTATTCCAGATAGTCCTACTTACACAAATATGATATTTCTACTGGCATAAATGCAAAAACATGAAAATATTCATGACATATTAAAGGGGAATTCCAGCGATTTTTCATATATCTCTGTTTCTCGAGGTCAGGAGTACATGAGTGTTTTTTTTTTGTACCTACAGTGCTCAGTGACCTCGAGAAATAAACAGAAATCTATGTGAAAATTCCCCTTGGCTGACATAAGAAACATGCTAGTATCACATCATACTTTCCCAGATATGGGTAGCAAAATAACAAGATATGGCATATGATAGCCCTTACCAAGATAAGAGTTTAAAAGTAAATGTAAAATCTCAGTGTAGGGTAAAACAACAGCAAACGGTGCTCAGCCAGATTAGACATTTTCAATAATTCATTCTGTGTCAGAAGCAAGGACAGCGGTATTGTCCCACTTTGCTGAATTACTAACAGACGCCCAGCCTAATATTTATAAGCTGTATGTGCACACAAGGAGCACACAAACATAACACATGAGTCCAGTGAATATCAGTTGTGTTTCAGTGGTTAATGTAATCATACTTTTTTGGTATAAAACTAGGGAACACACATTCAACTAGGAAATGAGGAAGAGCATGTCACACATAATTGTGGACAAAATGAACTGACATGTACATGTAGTAGAGCACAGAGCTATGAGCTTTGCCATCAAAGTCAAGGCATTTGATGTCACCCAGGGGAATGATCAACTGTAATTAACGTAGATTACAGCAGCAGGTGGCAAGGAAGACCATTTCACAGCATCAGCAACAATGATCTCACTTGCCATGTAATCAGCAATCAGACAAAATTGTGATGCATAATAAATGGAATGAGGATTCATGAAGGCCCCTGATTGCCTATACGTGTTCAAATCTTTTGGATTTCGCACTGAGACGTTGCCATATGCAGAGCGTTATTCATTCTCGAGCATCTGTACACAGACGGCAGCATAGCTGTGCTGTCATTATGTCATATAAAGAAAGTAGAAAGGATGAGAACTGAAGACACAAGCCAAACAAAATGATAAACAGGTGGTACCAACTATGATGAGGTTTAAACTGTGACCCTAAAAAGGTTTTTAACTTGTCTAAAAGAAACTTAGCTAGATACACATACATCAGTCAGTGCACAGTCTTAGTCAGTACACATAGTGTCCACTTAACTGTTTTTACTAAATACAGTAAGACCTATTGCACATGATAAATCCATAGAAATTGTAATGTGTATGTAACGGATGCCAGCTAATTAGCTGTGCTTGTCGAACGTTAGTAAACCTCACTCCCCAACGCTTCAAGAGCGCTGCTGGCATGAAAGCTAGTAGCCTGGGCTTTTAGCTGGATTGTTAGCGCGCTCGACTCCCGATCCAAGGTGCTGCGGTTTCGCGGGTTCGAGTCCGGGCGTGTGCAGGGCTGGACTGCGGTGGTTCCACACCAACGCAGGTTACATGTACATAAAAGGTACATAGGCTGCACTTTAATTGTGACATCGAAAGTATTATCTTTTGCATATTAAAATATTATGGTAATCTGTTACGAACCATAAACAGGATTCAGATACGGAATATAGGGGTGACGGGCATTTCAATGGTTTCCTTGGTCGTGTCCAAAAGTCAAGCATGCACGCTAGATAGTACCTTCTTTCCAGTAGCGTCTCATACCCCCTTTCCACCGCCACGAACCAGGTGCTGGTTCCGGGCTGGTGCTAGTGCCAGTTCGGTGCTGGTGCTACCTGCCGATTATCTAAGAACCAGCTCGCTTTTCCACAGACTAAGTTCCAGAGTAGTGCTGCGTCGCTACGTCACTGTTTACGTGCGCTTTTGTATCCCAAAACAACCAGCAGAAATGGAGATGCGGTGGAAAAACTTATTACGATTAACTTTGAGCACAAAAAGCTCAAATGTCAAGAGAGTTCAACTGTATCACTGTATCCATTTGTGGAATAAAACCGGACGTGCCCTATGTTGCATGTGTATTTATTGCAGTCACTAGAAAAGCATGTTAGCCAACATTAGCACTTGATTAGCACCCGTTGTTATGGTTATGACCATGCTACACTGCTTTTTTTGCTGCTAACGTTAGCCTGACCAGAAACACCACAGTAGTTATATCAGCATGCTAGGTTGCTATGTTTTGGTCAACAAGCTAACAAGCTAACTTTACCGTTCGGGAGCTTACAGCAACCTGCAATGATCTGTGTACCCGGGACACATTTGTGTCGCATATAAACAATAAACCGTATCAAAATTAACCATTAAAAGTGGTCAAGAAACCTTTATTCACATTGAATATTTCCAGTTACGACCCCCGGAGCTGCCGCCATTGTTTTCAGATTTTTTTGTTACTCCCGCCTCTGTGGACAACGCAAGCTTCTGATTTGCTGACATAACTGGTTCTTATCTCTGGTCCAGCTCAAAGTTGGTGCTGAGTTGGAACCAGTTTTCCTGGCCCAGAGCCAGGTTATTTTGTGTGGAAAAGCAAAGAACCGGTTCCAGACTTGGCACTGGCTCCGAACCAGCACCAGAACCGTGTCGGTGGAAAAGGGGTATCAGTTAGCTTGCTCCTCAGTATGCGTTCCTACCTACATTTGGACAGCACTAACTAGTTGCCGTCACCTGACTCGGGGAGGGGAGTGTGTTGACGATTTGCATGACGTGTGGAGCTTGACCTGCGCTGCGCAATGGATTATGGGATATCTGAGGCCAAAAAAGATGCATCGATGCACGCTTGGATATCACGGCAAACAAGTACCCATCTAGTGAAAGTGCTTGACTTTCGGACAGTCTATTCTGACGTAACTTCCGGAAAATGCACACTGCGCAGTGTGTGTACATGTTTCAGACACAGCCCTTATTATTATTATGGGGTGTGCATCTCTCCCTTATAAGATAATTCAATATGTATCTAGATGCATAACATAATATGATCCGATTCAGAAACTATATGTTTTATACAGAACGATTCAATACTATTTGATATGATGTATTAGGGCCCCAAAATGTGATACAGCTCTTTTTAAAATTTGATTTCAAATTTGATTTTTGTTTATGGCATGAGAAAAATTACAATAGCATGTCAATGGGTTTATCATTTCTCCAAAAGCCAAAGACTTGACTGATTGGATTGAAAGACTGAACAAACATTTTGATATTAAGAACTTTGCCTCTAAACGAAATCCCTCAACCTATTAAAAGATCTGTACTTTTATGTCATCCTACACTTAGCTTCTGAGCAAATCACAATAGTTTAAAAGAGGATATAGCTGTAGCTCTTGCAGTGCACTGCTGCACTGGTTGTGGCACATGGATGCAGGCTGACTTGAGGGTTCTAGCGGCAGCGTGTGCATGGTGATGAGCAGCAGCTGCATGTGATCAGAGCACTCCACCAGGTTCTGCCCCCCTGGCTGATGAGCCGCGCCACCCCACTCGCTCACCCCACTTGCTCCTCATATGCTGTGCCTTAGGAACGGCACAAGACACAAGATTTGATTGTGGAAATATATGCTTGTAATACATGTCATGGTTCATCAGTGCAGACAGACACATTTTTGTGAAGTGCAATAGCCTAGTGGATTAAAATTGATTTGAGATTAACATATTTCATTACAGAACCATCAACATGACAACAAAAAGCAGTTTGCCAGGAAGTTATGTTTTTTTGTTATCTAGCCTAATGTCATTAAACCATACCGTTTTGCTCATGGTAGAATCTGAACAAATTGCTAGTTTGGGTACGCAGAATTTTGGAGGCAGAGAGACTAGCGGAGAGCATGCAACCATGTCCTGTGTCTCTCCCTGCCCAGCGCTGCTGCATCGCCGTCAACGCAGGAGTGCTATTTGCCGGCGAGTCTGTGATGAACGACACTGGCATTCTGCTAATCCTGAGAGCTTGGCCGATTTCACGTGTGGCTGAAACTCACTGATGAGCCCCGGGAGCAGCTCCCTGCGTCGGGCCCCGGAGCGGAGCGGAGCCACCGGCTGGTGACGCACGGCCATTTAATTAGATGCTGGCCGCGTGCCCCATGCACTCCGGGCTGGGCACACCTGTGTCGCCTGAAAGAGAGTGAGTGAGCAAGAGAGAGAAAGGGAGAGAAAGAGAGAGAGTTGGAGATTCAGTCCAGAGAGGCAGTGTGGGGTGCACTGGCATGGCACACTCTTGTCTGCTGTGCAGCTGCAGGCCACTTCAGTTGATGATCTGGGACTTGCCAGCGAAAAGCCTTGTTGCTATGGATCCAAGTTGTGATGGCAGGAATGGCTAAACTATGCAGCTGATGCAGACGTAACATGCCATTGAAAAGGAATTTACAGATTTGTTCTGAATCCGTGGGTGAGAAAAAGCACAAATGGACAAAAAAATAAATAAATCGGCAAATAGGCAGTTATGTTCGCTGTACTGTATCTCATGTTATGCAAAACCAGTTCCAACCCCTACCACCTAACCTTTCAATAATGCCTGTAGATTAACGCCAAGTCATTTTCAGAAATGTGCCACTTTGGAGCCTGTGACCTCTAATTTGATGGTAGATAAAGACTCTCCACTGAAAAGCCCTCTGTCTCTCTTATGGGCGCATTTAGTCTGAATTTGTCAGGTTCATCTGTGAAATGGATGGACCCAGCTCTAAACTTTTCCTGGTGTAATTGCATTTCACTGTGATATTTACAGTTGAAGCCCGGAGAGTGCTCGGTGAGGCGCTGAACGTGTGCGAAAACTATGATGTGTGAAGGTGTATTTTATTCCCAGATCAATTATGAATCAATTATGAGAGGGTACACTTTCTTCCAAAGACAAAAACTTGTCTACCACAGAAATGAATGCTTGAATAGTTGCTGACAGACGATGTTGGGGGGAAAAGATAATTGATTTTCAAAGCTGTGTGTGAACTTGAAATTTCTATTTTCATATTTTTCATAGTTTCCTCAACCCCATTTAAATTAACATTATTGCCAATGTCAGTGTGTGAAAACAAATGTTTGGCCTATTTCACAGTTTTCATTCATGTTATTGAATCCAATTAATCATGCGAAAACTTCTTGGAAGTTCGTCAGAGCATTTTTAATTAAACAAGTAATGGGACTCCTTTTGTGAACCAAAACATGAAAGTTGGTGAGAGTTAAAAGTTGCTTGGCACGCTGCACAAAACAGTAAAAGCTAACCCTGTTTAGTGCAAGCTAATTATCAAGGAACTCTTAATCTGAGATGAGATAGCATTTTTGGTTACTTCCCTGTTCCATCATGATTTTGTATAATACACTTTTTCCTTTTGTCTGATCTACCTCTTTAGATGTGCGTCCCACACTGATAGCCACATTCAGAGAAAAGCAGTATGAATCTGTGAAGTAATGGCAAGCTGTTAAAGTTTCCTGCCCATCGCTTCTTGTCGAGACAGGCAGCTTTGCCCTCTCTCTGTCTAATTGACGTGTGGGTGAACAATGACTTACAGTGGAGGCCTGCCGACTGACTGCTGAAGGGAATATCAAGGAGACCCAATCAATATCGATGGCACGCGCTCTCAAATTAGGGGAGCAGACAGTATGAGATCTCTGTTTAGCATTCTGAAGGCATGCTACACTGTGGGGATGGGATGGTAGCCCAGGGGTTTTTAATAGGGTGGAATCAATAGGCACTGCCCGCAAACCATGTAGAGTTTAGTTACTAATTGGAAATGAACAATACAAGACTGCCATGCGCAGTGTTGTGGGGAGCTGGCAATTTTAACCAAGTCCCTTCCTCCCCAAGCAGAAATCTCTACATTGTTTCAAAGCTCCACAGTGCTTATCCCAGTCTTTTGTCAACTGTGCTTTACTGACTTTGGTTCATTCCCACTAGTCTGATAGAATGCTAAATTTCCAACTGCTGTCTCCAATGACACAAAAAAAAGTGTCTGCTGAACAAAATGGCAACTCTTTGATTGTCCTAAATGTAAGAGTTCCTGCTGTATGCTGCCATGCTTTTTTAGGATACAATACTGTTTGCACATTTCATCTGACAAAAAAGCCACCTTCGGGCCGATATTGTGCAAGCTGGTGATTTTGAAGATTTTATTAGCCACCAAAGTAATACGCTGTACAAGCCAAAGGGATGGGAGGCAGATGGATGGAGGATTTGGCTCAATGCTTTGTTGGCAGACATGCAAATCCAGCTGTTGGTCTGAACTCAAGCAGCCAACAGTACACACACACAGATACTCATACACTTTCATATACACACACACTCTCTCTCACAAACACGGACACGTACACACACTCAAACATGGGATGTCAGCTTCGTGGTGTCGGTGTCGCCCACTCCAGAGCTGGCCACTCCATCATCTCCAGGGTCCATGCTCACACTCACCTGTAAAGGCAGCAAAAGGCAGAATCCCCTGTACTGTACGCATATTCCAGTGGCCTTGATGTCACTGATGAAGTCTATACTGTATGTCCTCAGCTCAGACGGTGGCAGTGCTGCTGAATGATGGAGGAGCATTAGCATGTGCACCATGTCAGTGGCATTAAACTGCGCCTGTACTTCCTGCTCATCTAGTCATCCATTAGGATAGCTGGCTCTGCTAGCCAACATGGGCTGGCTTACCGTGGGAAGACAAACCACCCCATCTGCTAGCAGATTTACTGAGCTCAAACATTCCATGTGCAACAGTTTATTTGTTTGATGTTAAAAGGATTGTTCAATGTAAACACAACTCAGGGTCTATTTATGGATGAGAGTGCAAGTCCTCCCACCCCTCGCCATTTTGATAATGCGCATTGGGCAGTTATTGGGAAATGATTTTCCTATTCAATTGCATGGGAAGGTATGCGTAAAATATACTTACATTATAGAAAGGGGCAGGATACGTGCAGACAACGGCCATAATGGCGTTATGAACTAACCCCCATGCAGTTCTGTGGAGGATAGTTGGAGTGCAGTGTCTCCTCATTAGAAAGTCTCAGTTATGACCTCTTTATACAGAGTCAACATTTACAATACTCTGATTTGTCTATAGGGACCTTCTCCGCACTACCACCCAAGTGGAAGGCTATTTTGAGCCTTGCCAGTTGTTAATAATGATTTATTTTGACGTGGTGCCGTATCTGCTGCACATACCATCACAGGGATATTTCTTGGAACTCAAGGACACCATACATACATAAAACATAAAAGAAAAATCTATATATATAAAGCCACAGAAAAAGGTAGAGCAATAGCATCAGGTGGAATAAGCAGTTTTAAACAGATGTGTTCTGAGTTACTGTATGATATGAAATGGGGGAATGAATCAATGAATCAATGTTTCTGAGTTGGAGTGGTAGTGAATTCCAGAGACGTGGTGGTGAGATGGGCGGTGGGGACAGACAGGTGTATGGATATTTAAATTAGATGTGGAATTGAACCGGCAGCCAGTTGAGCTGATGGAGGACAGGAGTGAGGTGGTGAATGGAGGGGGCTCGAGTTATGATGCGGGCAGCTGAAATCTGGACTAGTTGAAGTTTATGGAGGGATTTGTGAAGGAGGCAGAAAAGGAGATAGTTGCAGTAATCCAGACGGGAAGTGAAGAGACTGGACAAGGATGGCGGCAGTGTGGGGGGTTAGGGAGGGGCAGAGGCGATTGATGTTACGTAGGTGGAAGTAAGCAGACCGAGTGATGTTATTGATGTGGGATTGAAAGGATAGTGTGCTGTCAAGGATGACACCCAGACTCTTAACCTGAGGGGAGGGTGAAACTGAGGAGTTATCAATAGAAAGAGAAAAGCTGTCGGTTTTGGATAAAGTGGATTTGGTACCAATGAGGAGGGCCTCGGTTTTGTTACTGTTTTCAGTTTCTAGTTTCAGGAAGTTTTGGGTGAACCAGGTTTTTATTTCAGAGATGCAATCAGTATAGGAGATGGGTGGGAGAGTGGACGAAGGCTTGCTGGAGAGGTAGCGCTGGGTATCATCTGCATAACAGTTCATGTTACATTTGCGAGACAATATGTACACACAATGCTCCAATTCTCCACAAAAAAAAACATTTGCTTGGGGTGTTTTTGAAAATATATAGATTTATAGTGTGAATAGTGTGGATCTCAATCATAGTGACCATTGGGTCCTTGGTTACCTGCCTGACCAAGGCCCTTTGTCACGGATTACTCAGCTTGGATGAGCAGTCAGATCTAGGAGGACTTTTGGTTTTTCCAAACTTTTCCATTTGAGAATGATGGAGACTACTGTGCTCTTGGAAAAGAAGGTCGAGATGAGAGCAAATTTGCCATACCAAGATGGCTTCTGAGATTCCCTCTGTACAAAATGTGCTGTCTGCTTTCAGAAGTGTGGCTTTATTTTGGCTTAATGGTAGAAATATTTGAATCAAATGTCAATACTAAAGTGTGAAATGCAAAGTTTGTCATTTTTTTCTTAGCGGGATTAAACACATTTTGTGAGGCTCAGGTCTCCCTTGAAAGCCTTGAAAGCCTTGAAAGCTTTCTTACTTCTTGTGTCAAGGCAAGGAATGACGAAAATATACACCCTCTTCCAACGGCATTCAAAAGATTTAGCTCAAAGTTTGCCTACCTTGACAAATGTAGTCCACTGAATGCTAGCGTATGTGTGACATTGTGTTAGTTAGTGAGATAGAATGCATTTCCTTGTGAAGCCCCAGCGCGGTGGAAGGTCTTTGTGTTTCTCAGCTGTTGAGTCGCTCTTCCTTGCTGTTGGGCTAGGAACATCTTTGCCAGTGACCCATTAATCTTCTCGAGGGTGGTAATGATCGCTGTCTAGCTTTCTCACAGCCTTGCTCCTGCACTCAATACTTCCTGTTTGATGTGCAAATAATTAGTGGAGGCCTCGCCCCAGAGTTCTTGAGTCTCTTTTTACGTGTTATTATCCAAGGCAAGAGGACTGATGCAAATCTTCTGCTCTGAGTTGAGGGGATACTGACACTCAGCATAAATTGAAAGTGACCAGCATGTGAAGGGGTAAAAAGTGGACCTTCAGGGTGAAACTTTAAAAATGTGTCAGCTGCTAGTACAGTAGATGGTAGTATCAGTTTAAACTGTGAATTTGTTCAAATAGATTTTACTCAACGGTTTAAGATGTTATTGTGTTTGGCAACATGAAAACATATTTAAATATTATCACCAAAATAGAATACCCACAGTTAGTAAATAGTTCATTTTAGTGTTTTGTGTGTGTTGCCAAACATGTCATGCATGTTTTAAATATGCTATTATTAAACATTACTCAATTTTCCCAACTATTATTTATTAGGGTAAGCTTGAACTTTTTTAAAATCACAAAGGAGCTTGTTCTTTATTTGGCCAGTGAAGCAGTGCACTGGGTCTTAAGTTCTGCAGGAAGTTTCTGCAATAGTTCACCTGAGGTGAAAATTAAAGATGTTGTGCCAGAAAGTTTATGATGTGGTGTTTGGATTTTATGACTGTTGGGAAGGTCACTGCACAAGAACTAGGTTTATAATGGTACCAAACCTACAGAGAATTCATTGCTTATGTGCATTTAAAGCAGAACACGAAGGCCTGAACAAAGGTTGCTGATTTTAAAGTGGCAAAGTATCAGCTTTGACTGAGAACGTAAAAACAGAATGAGCTGAATAGGTGAAGGGATGTTAGAAGTAGACCATTTATGTCCTTCCCAGCAGCCATTCAGACAGCAGATGACGTGTGAGTGACCTGGCACGGGGCTGATGCACGGCCTGATCTGTTCACTTGCAGCAGAGTCAGCTGGAACACAGGCACCAGAGTCGTCCAGCTGTGATGCCACTTATCCCACTCTGATGCCCAGGAAATGCCACTTATCCCCGGCAAATTTGATGGGCACTGCGGATTGCTAGTTCCCCATCAACTAAGAATATTGGTTAACCGTTACAGGCGATGTTTCTCATTCTGGTTTTTTTATGTTTTCATGTACATGTTGTTCTTTTGAGAGTTGAGATGAGAGGAGTTTTCAGGCAGATATACTTTGTAGTTGTACATTGTAGTTTACAGGATGTCTCATACAAATTCTATGTTATATGTACATTATGAATTACTGGCTATCTTTATCTGTGTATCCATCCATTTGTTTATTAATGGGAGTCTCTGAGGAGCCCTGACCACAGTACTGTATGTGGACGAGAGTAAATCGGTGATGACACAGGACCATATGGACACTAGGATTGTGCACCTTCAATGAATGAAACGCACGGTGAACATGGCCATGTAGTTTAGCGACTATGTGCCCCCGCACTCATTTCTGATGCAACCCAGAAAGTGATCCTGTCCTGGATCCAGCCTGTTTGCCTGTTAGAGAACGATTTCATATTCCGAGGAGCTACCATTGCATTATTAATCATTTAGTAGGCTACACATTTGAATATTGCTGATCTGATTGCAGGTCAGCCTGTTTTAAGATTCTGAAACAACACATTGTTATCACAGGACACACTGTGGAGTGCAGTGTCATAAAGCAACATGATATTTTCTTTATCATGACCGTGTCTCAGTGTATCAAACTCATTCCTGCTGTGAGCAGTCCTACAGTTATCAACTAATGACTTGATTGGACTTAATCAGATCATAACTCTCAAGTGTGTTGCAAGTGAGTTTGAGAGAAAATCACTTTTAAAAGGTCCCAGTGCACTTACAACCCACACTTCACTGAAACCTGTAGTGATTTGCATACTGCATATGCTATATAGACTGTTATTCCTCTTTGGCCAGACTTTTATTCCCAAAGTGAAATGTAGCTGATGAAGAAGTGATGGATTGGTGCATGATTATAAAATCCCTCTGCACTGTATACGTTCTGCATCAAGGAGTATTCACAAGCATTCAAGACTAGGGGGGGAATGCATGAAGCAGTCTGTGAGGCATGAAGCCTACTTTGCATGACAAGACACCAAAGAAAACAGCGAAGTGAGGAATCCCTAAGGACAAGGGAGGTGATTCACATTCGTGTCAAGTTCAGACCAATTCTTGTATGAAAACAAACAGAATATAAAATCAGCGTGTGTCTCACATTCACTGCGGCAGGGTGTGACTGCATAGATGTCTCACTCGGAATGTTTCACAGAGGGGATAAAACATCTCATACTGTACATCCCACAGATTTTCTGCCAGCCACCAGGTCCTTTTCAGAGGTTGCACTCTAGCTGGCTGTAATCAGTTGAACATTTAAACATGGCGCAGAACAAGATAATTAGGCTGAAGTACCTCTGTGGCAAAATGTTTGTTTTTTTCTGGACATAATTACAGACCTTTTGAGGGGTGTATGCCCCCTGAGTGTGTCCCTACTCTATGTTTAACCCAGACGACCATACAGTTACTCACATCCTGTTTGCATAAAAGTCCCAAGACAGAAGGAAGATTAAAAAAAACAGGCAAGGCGAGGCCATGACCTGATGCAGCCTATTATTTTGTACATGTAATTATAGGACATGATCACTTCCCTTTTAATGCAGTGAAAGAGGCAGGACCGCAGGCTGCAGTATTGATTGGGTGTATAGGGCTTATTAACTGCATGAATTAGTGTGCGCCGTTCCTCATGGACTTTTGATCTTTTTGTTTTCATGTTTTTAAGTGCCTGTCAAGGGAGGCGTGACAGTTCGTAGACACAGGGAAATAATAGCAAAAAAATTTGTTATCCCTTGCTTGCCTGCCAGACTTGCTAGCCTGGACAAATCCAAACTCATTCACCAAGTGATGATGAGTCTGGTGACTCTTGATTGGGAAACATTTGCAGCATCACAATGAGCACTAATTTGAAATCATTGGTCCAGCCTTACCAATCACATTGATCAGAGATTCCTAAAGTTAAGGGCCGTTCACACCAAGAACGATAACGATAACGATAACTATAACCATAACGATAAAAGCGTCCACACTGGCCAACGATAAGAAAAGTCTCTCCTTATGTTAATGAATGTGATGGCTAGAATATTATGGGTTCTGATTGGCTGTTAGCTTTTTATCGTTCTCAAAATCGCTCTGAAAGTGATCAACAACGATATCGTTCTTCATGTCATTATCGTTATAGTTTAGGTGTGAACGTTGTCATTCATATTAACGAGAGCGATATTTGTTTATAGTTATCGTTATCGTTATCGTTCTTGGTGTGAACGGGCCTTTACTTCCTGTTTTGCCCACACTCAACAAGCTGACAATAAACAGCATTAACTGTCAGAAAACCATGTATGTGGGTCTACTGTACCTTTGCTGTAAATAAATGTCTGCATTTTTCCAATTGCGTTTTTTGACATTTGCCGGTGTTGCTGCGTCTGTTTATCACAATAGTTGCGGTTTTGTCTTCCCCTCTCGTCGCTGATTGACGTTTTTCTTGTCTGAGGCAAATGGTTATGAACTATAGTGTTCCAGACCAGATCTCCCTGTAAGAAGACCTACTTTACTGTATGTGGGTGGGCTCAGGCTAAAGACTTGCACACATTTTGTCCAGAAGGTCAGAGAAGGGAGCAATGAAGGTGTCCGTGCAGCCCTTTTGGGCCATGCTGATGAAGGTTTTGAAATTCTCTCTGTAGATCTTCCTTCTGCTTGCACAGAATGTTGAGCCTTACTGATGTGCAACATTCATCAGACAACTGGCCTACAAGCATGACATCTTCCTCAGTTTAAGTGGAAGTGGTGTGAACTCATCTGGAGTGGCCAAGTGAAAGAGAAACTCACTACTACTACAGAAAGTGAGGCAGAGCTGCAGGGTCAGCTTCAGTATGGGCTCTGGTAAAACTGTTAATGAGATAAGCGCCCCCTCGGGGGAGGATCTCCGCTTGCTCCAGGTCTTCGTTAGGACTGCATAGCTGAGTAACCCTGTAATCAATAGATGCAATCACCTGTGCACTGATGAAACTCTGATGTTGTTCCGCGCGGCTGGGCCTTTTAAATAGATTATTACACAGTCAAGCGGCTTCTCTCCCCTGTTGTGGCAGACTGACTGATGGGCTCTGACACATTTGGACAAACAGCTGTCCCCGGTGACAGATAGTCAACGATCAGGTACTGCAGAACAAATAAGGGCAAGACTTCAAAGAGTTTGACAGCTCGGGTGCTACCAGTCAGCTGGATCTCACCGGCAATCCATTAACAATTTAGCGGGGAAGTGCAGTCCGTGGCATGTCTAATTCTAAACTCTAATTACCACACAATAAAATGCACGCAAATTCAAGTGCAGATACATTATACATTGGAATGTGTATGAATTGATATACAGTAGACAGTAGATATGCATAGTCTATGAAGGGAAAGGCCTGTAGATTTCTGACATTGTATACTAACATATGGGAATGAAAGATGAAGTTGGAGAGCCACTGGCAGCATCCCCCTCACTTCAAACACATGCACACACACTCCCACACAAACCTATGATAAAGGACATCTATAATTCATTAAATGGACCCTGGGAGAGAATGAGTACATTGTGCTGCAGACTCACCTTATTAAACTGGGCCGCCGTCAGTCAGAGATTTACTGGTTTCATTTGCAGTATTGTCGGGCCCACACCAAGGCCAGGAATATGGGGCCCAGGCCTGGAGTTTTCTGAAAGCCAGAGGAGCTTTTCATTTTGCTTTGGCACTTGGTGGAGGGTAAGATTATATGGCTGAACTTTTCGTTTGAATAGCATGACTGGTGTCTGTTCAGACAGCTATTGCATGGCCTCAGATATTTTAAGGTATAGACTGCTGTGTTTCATGATGAAATTCAGTGTTTTCGTGGAGCATTTTCTGTTGTAATATCCTTTTACTCTGTTCCTACATAACTCCTTGTGTGTGTCTTTATTCAGCTCCCCTTCTGTCTTTCTTTGACTCGCTTTCTCTTTCTCTTTCTTTCACGCCTGTCATTTTTGATAATTTGTTGTGAGCTACTCTCTGGAATTTATGCATCTCCTAAAACGTGCTTTGGATTCCAGATTAACCTTGCTCTCTGCCAACAGTTCATCGCTTATTCTAAGAAGGCAAAACAAGTATCAATGACACTTTTGCAGCCAAACAGACTGGATGTGTATCAACACACTTGTCTGTTACAGCCCATGGACTATGGTTCTGGTGACCGATGAGTTCAAATATCAAGAGCAGTATTTTACACTAGAGACTAATCTTTTCTCAAGGCTGTGACCCTTTTTAATTCACAATCTCTTTAAATGAGGCCCCTGTGACCTTGTCAATAGTGTCCTGTCTGTCATGCTGAGCAGTTGGCCATTAACCCTGTCTTTATGTAGACTATACTGTATATAAGAGCCGCAGTGCCTTTACAGTAATACATAGCATCATATCTGATTACAGTAAGCCTTCAATCACCTCAAGAGCAGGAATGCCACAACAAGCCATGTGTATTTCTGAGAGCACAGCCTTATTCGATTCATTACCATGAATGATTGTGTGCTTAGCATAGCATGTACTAGGAAGATGAATATAGAAAAGTACACTGCTTGAATTTGACATACTGCACTTACACACATTGCATCCACCCTCACTATTTATCAAATCTGTTCAATCTTTATAAATAGTTGGTGATCCCTCAGGACACCACTGCACAGAAAGAGGTTGAGCAACTAATGTCATTTTACAATGCACCCGATCCTTGAGTCCTTGATTGAACAGGATACAGGATAGCAGGAGAAATAAAATCACTGAAGAAAGGCTACAGTAGGTGTGGAATATTTCTTACAATTTGTGATTTCAGGTTTGTAATAGTCATTAGAATAACTGATAGCTGGTGATGTGAAGCACAGTTGCCAGTTAAAAGAGTAATAACTTCAGTTTTTGTTGAGCACCAGCCAATTTTCTAATATGCGAGTATATGTATGTTTGCGCATGCGACAGACAGACAGACACACACACACGCACACACACCCACACTATTAACGTGCAAAAGTGTCTTGCTGATCATTATTAACACAGTAAGGAATTAAAGGCTGCCCGTGTCATTTCACGAGGAGGACTTGCGACGGGCTCTGTGTGTTAATGGACGGCTCTATTCTAGTAAGAACGTTTTAGTCTTCAATCCCATTCACAGATAAGTGACTAGAAATGATTTCAACCCTTTTGCCAGGATTTGCATATTCTTCACATGCAACCGATGAAATCTAGTCATCAAAGTGACAAGTGTGTAATTTTCCCATAGGGCCTATAATTAGTGTGTTGCTAGTGTGTCCTACGCAAGTGAAATGGGCGCTGCACGGCTGCTGAAGAGGTGCTGCTGCCGCTGCTCTAGAGCTCTTTGTTCTCTTCTTCAGCGCGTTTGAAGCTCACCTGAAGTGGACGGATGACCTTATTTCACATTTCACTTACTTTTCATGCACTCCACCAACCTACAAATTGCCTCAGACCACTGCCAGCTGTTTTAGTGGCTATTACACTAGAACTATTTCACTATGGAACACCAATGCTTTTACTGTAAAATAGCCCTTTTTGATGAAATGAGGGAAAAGGGCAGATAATCGGATATTAAAGACAGAGAAGTAGCCTTGTGGGTGTGGAGTGGCTACAGTGATGCTCAAAACAACCAGTGCGCTGCGGTTTCATGTGACATTTTCTGTCTGCTGTGATCCTTACCAGGGTGAGCAGATGAAGACAAACTGTAGACTTGAACATTGTCTGTTTTAATTACACTTTCTATCACATTACCTTCTCGTCTTTCAGTTGGACTTTCAGGGATGAGGGGAGAGTGTAGTGGTTCCTGGTTTCTTATACAGATGTGGAGATGGATGCTGAATGTGTACCAGGCAAATGAATCCAGACACAATGGTGAAGATATCGTCTCCGGGGATCATCGGACACATTTCCATTTCACAGCCGATTTCTTCCAGGCTCTTTGTAAGATTGCGAGACTCTTCATGGTCATGTATCATAGAATGTGATTGTTTGACTGTTCATTTTACAGATATATAGTTTTAGTATCAGGAGGCTGTCACAAGCCAAACCTTTGAAGTCATCATATTATTTCCTGTATACGCCAGTGTACGCTTCACCACCTTTGCCTCAGCAGAATTAGATGCAGAGAGAAACCCTGTGTTGCATACAGCAGCTGTACCCCTCTAGACACAGGCTCTATAGATTAGAGAAACGCAAGCGCCTTGTTTTGCTCCAGCGTACTGTATCTATGGCACAGGTTGTGATGGCAACCAATGAAAAGTGAAAACCACCTAAAGCCAAAGCTTCTCTTCAAGACTTTTCGCACATTTATTCCAATGCCTCCGTTCCACGATAAGGAGGCTTACCAATGCCTTATCAGCATCCAATATAAATAGAGATAAGCCCTAGCTAGACGCCGATCAGCACACCCAGTGTAGTCCAAGTGTAACTTGCGTCTGAGATTCCGAGTAAGAGATCCTTTTCGCCCGAGTTGGGGAGCTTGTTTCACTCGGCAGGGGAGTCAACTCCTCTTCGTGGATGAAAATTTTCCTGCAGTCAGTGGGGGAGTTGTTTTTGAGCAATTACTGCTCAACAGAAGCTTAGTCTACCTGCTCCCCAGGTAGCCTGTTCACCTGCGGCGAGACGAGCCAAGCCTGGCACTTATCAAGCCTCTGCATCCTCCACGCCACACCACTGCACCAAGTCTCCAAAATGAGGAAATTGTTCACAGATGATGTTTTTTTTCCCTCTTGTCTCTTTCTCCTGACACATGTCTGACACTGAAAACAACAACAGCCTTTTCTAATCTGAAACCAGCATGGCTGGAGGAGTTGCTTTGTCAGGTTTGTCTTGCAAAAAGTGGAAGCTACTGTAGGGAAAAAAATGGTGCTATTTCTGCTTAACTCACTCAGTCACTCTTCCAGGCAATGGAAGTGCTGCTAATGCAGAACTAGTGCCTCCCTCTTTTGTCCAAAGACATTGGCACGCAGTGAGATTGCATTCCAATCTGGGAGTGGAACCAATTGTGTGTGGAGGAGATGCTTTTGAGTAACACAATCAGAAGAGTTGTTCGGTTTTCAGTAAAGTTAATACACAGATGTGAAAACATCATTATATCATAGCAACCTCACACAACTGAGGCCTTGTGGCTATCAGAGCATCAGAATGTAGTGTGATGATGGTCCTTGTGCCATCTGAGCTGGTCAGGAGAGGGAAGACTGGCTTTGAGGCTAATCCCTCTTGACAATCTCTCCACTGCTCTTCATTTGCCTTGCTGCTCAGCATATGTCAGATGTCCCATTGGGCCACTGGGCTAGAAGCCATTCCAGGGCCATTTTTCATTTGTTCCAATAAATATTAATGGCACAAACCTCTCAGAAAAGCCCAAAGCCTCTCAACAGCGTCTGCAGCCGGCAGTTATTAATAAAACCAAGGGAATATATAAACACTGCAGAGTCCACTTTTAGAGGTACTGTAGCAGTTTATGGGTTTGACCTCGTGCCTTATCGTCCTCACCTGGATACTCTGTCAGAGTATCTCTTTTTGCATCAGCAGTGGCGATGTGCTCATGCAAAATGTAGACTTGTACAGATACTAAACTAAGCTGCTGTTGTTCAGAAATAATTCATGCTGTTCAGTGTAGTGACAAGGTAACACTCCCTTTATCTGTCAACCTGAGGAAATCTGGCTCATGAACTTTTTCCCCACTAAAACAGATTTGGCATGGAGGGGTTGGCATCGGAGGCTGTGCTTGGAGATGAATAAATAAAATACACAAAGGGAAAAAAACGAGTGAGTCATGTAAAGTGAATAGGGTTGACTGAACAAGTTAGATTAGCCACTTGGGGGTAGGGGGAAGGGGACATGGGCGGTGGAGAGACACACAAAATGCCTAAAGCCGAAAGAGGCCATTGAAGAATTTGCAAACCACGAACGTAAGACTGATGATCCTCTGTCCTGCGCGCAGTCACTGTGAAGGAGTCTGACAGTGGATTAATATCTACAGGGCCCGGATGTGTTCACACCAGCACAGAGGTGCGGGGAGGTGGGCGGATGGAGAGTACACATGCACATGGAAGCCGCTGCTGTTTGGACCCGAGTGACAAGAGACGAGCGGGTGGGCTGGAGGTGGGCGGAAAAAGCCCTGGAGGTGAACAACCACCGCCACGATTTGTTTACATCCACCATTTTGTCTCCAGTCTCGAATTGCTACTTCTCAGACACCTGCAAGACACACATATATAACAATGCCCAACAACATGGCAGAAAACATCCCCCCTCTTCAGTCTTGTGTGGGCGGATTTCTTGATGGCAAAGAAAATCCGAGGCAGTAATGGACAAACAAATCATTCATTTACGAGTGTTCACAGTGGTGGTCCTCTCTCTGTCCGTGCCATATGCCCAGCTGCGGATACAAGAAACACTATGGGCACTGTGTCCTTCCATGGATTTCCCAATAGAGCAGATAGCAAGGAGTGAAATTAGAGAACCTTTATTTCAGTCACAACCAGGCAAACATGCCCGGAGGTCTGTCCGCTTTCATTACGGATTCCGCACCACTGTTCCTGCCTGATTGTGAATGCAGGTGGCCGCATCACGACAAGCAGCCAACCTAAAACCCTAAAGATGAACCACACCGGCACATCGAGCACCTTATATTCCTTCACAAAACAAATGATGGGTTTTGCCTCGGGTGTATGCTTGGGAAAAACAACATTCTGTCACCTTCGTGATCATCCTGTGTACTCTGTGTGCATGCAAAACTGCAGATAACATTGAATTTGTGTTGCTGGGCAATGGGCATTGACCCTTAAGGCAGATAGCCCTAACCTGGACGTGAGTGGACGTGAGACTATACGGTATCAGATTAATTGTAATGCACATCAAGGCCACATGACACTAACAGCGCAAACGTGAATAAGTGAGTTCTTGACAAGGGAAGAAATCATGCGCTTTGAAGCTTGAATTCCAGTGCGGTGATTGAGAGGGCAGATAGTATTTCTCATCACCTGGAATGGGAAAGCAACCGTAAAATGAAGTGTGCATCATCTGTCATGAGGGGATTCAGAAAGGTAATCATGCATCATTGCTATCTACTCCCCAATCAAATTGTTATTAAAAGGACCGTTCGCAAGGGATTTTCAAAACCCTTGAGTTTTGGAGTCAGTGGATTTCAAGACTTCTTATCCAGGATAAGCAGTGTTTTGACTGTATAAACATCCTATTTTGATGCTGACAGTGAACTTCTGTCAGTTCACTGCTCCTGCAAAGTATGGCTTATTAGTTGGCAAAGGGGATGTCATTTCCCCATGTCCCATGTAACAGTTATAGTCAGTGTGCATTAATATGCATATCAGCATAAAGCACAGCACAACAATGGTGCCATGATTCATTTCAGAATCAGTTGGAATATGTATTTCTCTGTGCAGCAGGTCTTAGGGCTCTATTCTCAGGATCAAATGGGCATTGTCGTAAGTCAATCACGCAAGTTATTTTGGGGGCGGTCCTAGCGCAAAAGGCTATAATGACTGCGTGAAAAGTGAACATTGCGCTCGGCGCAAAGTCAAAAGGGGTTGTCTTAATTTAGTTGATTAGTCGTGGGTGTCTTTTGGGCGTAGCATGCAATAAACCAATTCGATTTCACACTCTAATTCCCTTTAAAAGCCTGGCGCATTGTTCCATGACCTGTTGGTATTATCATGGCGGATTTACCTGGGTGTCCAGAAGAGACCGATTTGCTCGTGCGTGAGGCATGGGCTGCGTGTAATGGAGGCAAATTTTATGCTGGAAAATTGTGAAAATAATGTACATGATGTGTGAATATTATTTTCTAACACGGATAGTTCTGGTCCTTGATGATGATGATTGGCTGAATCGCGTTCGATGCTGTTATAAAATCCAACACAAACCTGCACCTTGTCCGGATTTCGTTAATGCACTACCACAACTTGCACGAAAGTTAAAGTAGTTGCGTCTCGATGTGGCATGGCAACCATTCATATGGAGGAAATATTTCTTGGCGGAAGAATGATTATCTATGAATACATCGTGACATTTGTCGTTGCTGTGCCTTTGTTTCACGAAATCAAACGTATAGTTACCGTTTTAGTAAAGCAAGCTAAGGGGGGGTTTTAGGCACTAGCCTAGGGCTTATGACATAAATAGATGATTTCAGAATGAACGCAGCAGTAGCCAGAAGCCAGTTCTCACTTTTGATCATTATCATTATTACATTTCCCTTGTGTGTGTGTGTATTCACACCAAATTGGTATAGCATACCATACCCTCCCAATATGCACAGCATCCCATTAGCTGCCTGCCATCAGGCTATTTACAATTGTCTATTTTAAGAAAAAGTCAGTCAACACGTTATCAAAATTAACTTAATGCAGCGCTATATCCACGCACACACATTTCGTTTGAACAGGAGAGATTACGCACGCAGGCACGCAACTAGGCTACTTGTTGTTTTCTTTGACTCGGCTATCAGCACAAAATGTGAAGTTAATTCACTAACTCAATAGCCTCGTCATCATGGATATCTCAAGTTCTTTTAAACACACAAAACAGAAAGGATGGAGGATGGAGGCAGCTAGAGGAGTTATTCCAGAGGAGCAATAACAAGGTAGACAGTTGTCAGAACGCTACAACTGCTAACTGCCAGACGTTAAAGGTACGCTAGAACAAAACTAAAGGTAACTTAGCCATAGGGCTGTGTAATGTTGTCTAAATGAGCAGGTCACTGTTAGACGTTGTTGTTGTATTATTGCATGTGGATGTTGTTATGCTATGAAGGATACTTTTTGCTGACCAATACAGGAACCTAAAACCGAGAAACGGACAAATATTATTTAATTATATTCGGGTTGCGCACTCCTGCTGATGAAAGAAGTAGTGTGTGTGCACGCACTGTGCACTCTTCCATATCCCCGAGCCTCATACGCTCATATAATAGCCTTTCAGCTATGCGCGAATGATTCCCGACTAGGTTTTTCCTGGTCAGTGGCGCACTTACTTTCTGCATCCATATATTAGCGACTGGCAAACTTTGCGCTGGACCACACCTCTTCTCTACACGCCCGTTAGGGCGCAATATCATCTCCTATCTAGAGAACGTACATTTGCGCTGGAAAAAATGAAGGATGCGCTTGCAGAGAATAGTAATTATAGGTTGCGCAAGTCGCGAAAGCTCACTGCGCGGTCTGCAAAATCGGGCCCAGAGTGTCTCAAGCTCATTGCTTCTGTTCTACCAGGGAAGCAAGTTAGGTCTACTTTCAAAGTTCTTGTAAGGAAAGAAAGAAAAACAAGCACAAAAAACCAAGGGAAGTAGCTGAGCGGTTGTCCAGAGTTATTGCCAGTGTTGCGAGATGACCTGTTCTGTGAGTCCAGCGTTTACACGGCCCCCTGAGAACTGGCTGATCAGAATGTGGAGCACCTCTGCGCTGAAGGAGGAGAAACAAAGGGGATTTAGTCGGCTCTCCTCCATGCGGCCCCCTCTGTCTCACAGATGTCTGGTGCAACTCCCAGGGAACTCATACTGAAAAGACCACGCATCAACATCAGACAGCTACTGCGTGGGTTTCAACAGTAGCCTCAGTTAGAGAATTTAACAATAACAGTGATTCAGAGTTGCATTTACTTTTTTGAGAGACTTTCAGGTCTCAGAGAGTCTGGAAGGAGCCACTGTTTTGAACATTGTGCACACATTCAATTGAAAAGTTAATCAGTAATGTCCTCCAGGATTTGGTGCTTAAAATCACAGAACGGGCCTCCGATTTGGAGCCATTCTTTATCTCTAGAAGAACATTGTTTTATTTCAACCCCTCATCTGTCACATTAACCAGTGTCACTCTAATTTAAAACCACATATCACTGTGTCAGTCCAGTCCAACCGTATAGCTGGCCATAATAAGACTTAGTTAAAGACCCCCCCCCCCCAGTCCAACCGTATAGCTGGCCATAATAAGACTTAGTTAAAGCACTCATGAACAATTAAGTAAGTCATGCAGCCAAAAACCACTCACAACAAACAAGTGGGAATGTAGGGTGTGTATGGGGAGCTGTGATCAGAGGGAAGGTTTGCATTCGGCTGTGTTCGGAATCACTTTGTCTTTGTTTATCACTCATTTTGTAGTGGTTACTTCAAAGTGGGAAATTTGGATATGATGGAGGAAAGAAGCAGATTTCAAGTTCACAGTAGCTTTGTGGCCATAGACTGAACCAAGTCACGGTAGAAAGGCTTTTACATCCTATGTCTGCTTTAACATGCCAGTAGGATGTCTGCTATGTTTTACAGTACAAGACATGTTATGAGCGGAATAAGCAGTTCATGTCATGGCTGAGGATTTCTGCTTTGGATCACAGTCCACGTGGGCCAATTCAGGCACCAGTTATATTAGTGCATGATAATGCTACAGAACCAATCCTGAGTACTTGGGGATGGGACAATTCTACATAAAAACACAGACAAGCTAGCTAATGTGTCAGCTTTAGCAGCCAGGTGAAGCGTGTAGAGAAGGGGCAGTTGGATCCCAATTCCTAAAATGAGGAATGTTTAAAGTTACATTTACAACATTTTAATTTAAATTTTAATTAAAAAAAAAAAACAGAATACATACTTTAGACCAACAGAGAAGAGATTTAGGGGTGTAATAAACTGCTGGAGTCCGTCTTTAAAGCTCTGATGTTGAACTAAATTACTGCACACAGATTTTGTGCTCAAATGCCAGCATTATCTGGCAAAAATACCAAACACACAAATCATAAATACAGTATTCGTTGACTCAGTGGATCAAGGCAGTTGGCTATATCCGATATTTACATCAGTCTTATTGAACTTGGCAAAAACAACACTGACAAAGTAGGTTTTCTCCAAGCGTTCCCTCTTTTATGACACATCACTTTAATTGCCCGGTGTAGGACGGCATGAATTCCAGCCAAGGCACGAAAGAAAGACGAGACTAAGCAATCTGCCACAGATCCTCTTTCCTCCCTCTCTCACAAAATCACGTTTTCACTGTAAAGGAAACCTTTGCTCAGCCCCTTCCATCAAAGCAATAACCAATGTAAAATAAGAGCTTTTAAGAGCAAAACTCTGAAATGAAAAATACATTTTCCTGTGAGTAGAACTGGGGAATCGTGATCACTAGCTTGTTTGCTTGACAATGACATAATTTGTCCCATTCATCCTATCCGTGGGGGGGATCTTATTGATCAGCAGGAGAATGGAACTGAGAAAATGGTGGACCACGTTTGCACCTGTGGATGCTTCTCTCACAAGCAGAGGAATGAAAATGTCCTCATATGTATTCCTTGACAGTGCACAGTAGTTTAGAGATGCTTCTGTCATTAGGCGTTATTGTTCATGCAGTTTCACAAGAGTAGATTGCAATCAGCAAAAACCTCCAGTGCCATCAACGCAGCATGAAAGCTTGGGGAGTTTTTTTCTCTCGCCAGTCAGGAGGAAGAGTATTTACCATGTAAATAGCATCTCCATCTTTTCCGACATGACTTAGTTTTAGATGCAGATTCATTCATGCCATGCTCTATATCACGGCCATTTCAGAAAATTGAGATCCATTCCTATTGAATGGCTGCCATTACTTCCTATTGAGAAATCACAATCATATTCTTCCATAAGAAGAGCTTTCTGTAATTGGCTTTACAGACTGAGATCTGCTTAAGATCTAAACCTTTCATCCCTAGATGTGGCTCCATGAACTCCAAGGGCCAACTATTAGAGATCAACTTTAATTTACTGTACCAGACACAATATATGCAGCTGCCCTATTATTCAATCTAGGCCCTACCACATTTACATAACGCTGTAAAGAAAGCCCCTTAATCACTCCCAGGGATAGTCATTGATTCATTTGAGCACACGTGTAACACAGGAATAGAAAGAGAAGAATGAAAGGGTGTATCAAGGGAATGAGTGACTCTTACAGCAATGTGGTGTCATGGAAGGGTCTTTGACACAAAGTGATCACGGGTAAGATTTATTTCCGCACCCAGAAATCATATAGTATATACAAAGATATTTGTGCTCCTGCTTGGGTTATCGTGTAGGTTTAAACACATTCTCAATATCACATCAAGCCCTAAGCTTTAATAAATCCAAATTGTTATCAAAACTGTCAAATAATTAGCCAAGATGACGAGTACGGAGACATTTGGAAGTCCTCAGTCATTTGATGAAGTTATAGTGCCATACTGCAATTCCCAACTTTCCCACACTAACCACTCCACTCCCTCAAATTCCAGACACTCTCCCTGTCAGAAATCACTGGCAGCAGCAATCAGAGACAGCTCTTTGGACACAGCCTTTGTGATTGAGCCAGATCATAGGCGCAGTGTCTGGCTTTGAGCATCAGAGGAAGACTTCCCGCTGAGGGGGTGAATTATGCCCTGTGTATCCCAAAATGCCCAGCAATCACTGAATGACCCCTGTGGGAGAAAATCAAGATTGTGATTGCAGGGTCTGATGGATTATCGCAGAGACACCACCAGAGCAGTGTCATTTTCTGCACTTGCTTGTTAGAGTTTGACGATCACATTCTCCAAACCATTTGTTTGGGCCTGATAAGCTAATTAAATCAATAACACAAGGACGCCTGTGTCCTCGTTGGGCCGCAGTCCGCATCTTGATGATAAGCACAACCATGTTGTTTCTGTTAACATCCCAATACAAGACTCGTGGCTCAAACATAGACTTATAGAGCCTGTTTTGAAGGACTCTTGTCAAAGATGTGTGTAGATACCATCATTTACTATAATGACTTATTTGAGATAGAATTAGCCTAACAGCCCCTAGGCCTGTTTATGATGAGAGGTTTTCTGGCATATATACTGTGTATGCCATATAGTACATGACCTAACCATCTTGTGTTGATTTCTGATAGGATAGCAATATTATGATTTTTGTGCAATCTGAAGAGTCTGCAAATACAGTCATTAGCTGAACATGTCAAATTAGAGAGGCCATCCTCATGACAATAATGTAGTAATGTGAGGGGGTTTCCACATGCACACAGCAATGCCATTTTCATACTGTACTTTTGAAAACGGATGCCAAAGTGCTTCCAATGTAACAGTTTCCTAATTTGAACAGATGGAAACATCAACAGCATTTTGAAAATCACAAAGATACAACTTCAACTTAATCCATTCAATCATGTTTTATACTTCATGAAGCCTACATGCACTGCACTCTCAGTTTTGTTCTGTATCTACAAAGGGGATATAAGCTATAAGAATCATCAATGGGCAAAGATTTGTCTGTGGTTGTTTGACATAAAGTAAATCATAGCAACCTTAGTAGGGTAATTGGGTAATGAACAACTTGTTTGACCATATTTCACTAATGTTTGTGAATTGTAAAACACCTTAGCTATCAGTGTTTTGATAGCAACTATGTAGCAATAACATTAGATTTGTTTATATGTCTACTGTATGTCCATGGAATGTACCAACTCAGATAAAAGTTTGATCTCAGAGCAAATCCTTTAAAAGCAATCTCGCTGGTTTGTTGTTAGGTAAGGTACAGAATAGCTGGGGATGTTCTCGGTGGTGCAGTTAACATATCACAACTCTGTCGTGGTGGTCATTTTCATTTCAATTTGTATGGTTGTGCTATGAAGACCATGCATGCCCTAGATTAGAACAGGCAGATGCTGAGGAGCTGTAGAAAGCTAGAGGAGCAGAGTACTTCAAGTGATTGAGTGCTCCACAGGAATAACAAAACCATTGTGCCAAAGCCTTGGGTTTACCTGGAACTCCACAAGTGCCTATACCTGGAACGAAACCGGTACAATAGAGCATATTCAGACTGTTTTAATGATGCATTGGATGCAGTGGTGAGAGCATACTTGGCATAATGACTGACTCAGAGCAGTGGCATTGATGCATGTACATTATGTGAAATCTATATTGACCTTTTGGTTGCAGAAAGACCTGAACAGATAAATACATTTAACTGTTAAACACTAAATACATTTCAGCTGAGGGATCAAGCTTTCTGCACTAAGCAAACTAAGCAAAGCCCATGAACCAATAATGTGGCAAATGTACTGTACATGTGATGTTTTTATACTATATGCATATAGATATTAACTTCCCATGTTTACTCATTCTGCAGTTCATTTGCAATTAAAGCTTACAGATGGTCACTGTGTTTATGCACATGGCACATAGGCATGGATGGGGATATGAGATGGTGGTGTCTGTACTTACTTGTACTACTAAGTGATACTAACAGCATTACTTTGACACCACATCAAATTATTTTTTAGCTGAACTCAAATTTGGTTAAGCTTTAAATCAGAGGGTGAATTGGTTATATGCGCTTGTTGTCACTTTTCCACCTTGATGCACTGGTAAATGATACCAGCATGTTAGACTTTGGGCCCTATCTTGAGGGGCTGACATTCGTGGGCTGAAGCATATTGTTTAAGCACATTTAGGGCGTGTCCAGTCCAAAATTGCCATATTGGCGGCATAATAAGTTCGGCAGATGCCAGACACATCTTTCCAAAGGGTTGTTCTCATGTTTCTTAATCAGTTATGGGTGTGTTTTGGGCGTAACATCCATTAAATCTATGAGAGTGATGTCTGTCATTCCCTTTAAGAGCAAGGAAGGTAACATCAAACAGTGTGCTGCTGGAGGGGTCCTGCATGTGAGACCATGGGCCTTTCAGAAACAAAACCGAGTTCACTTGGTAACCCACTCCCCCTTGGTTACCAAGTGAACTCGGGTGGGAAGCAGCTAAATTCAGCTAAATTAAGTTCCTTTGATTAGCGCGTAGGCCAATCTACCACACTCACTGGGATGAACTTCACTCTGCCTAGAGGAAATAGATTCTGACATAGCGTACCCATTGATTGATTGATTGTGTACTCACATGGAGCTAACATTTGTACGAGCGGTGGTGCCGTGCCACATTAATACACTCTTGACAAGGGGACACCAGTGTTCAGTCGGTGTTGAAGGGTTTATCACTCACTCAACTCACCTGCTAACAGTAATTGGTTCCGGGTGGCCCTTAATATGACGGACCCTCCGCTGGTGTGCAAAAGGAGTATGTGCAAGTGGTAAGGGAGAGGGCAAAGTAACTGGTTTCGGTAAGGCCCCGTGTATGCAACACCAGGATTCCACTAAACCTTGCTTCCCTAAAATGTGTATGTGACTAGCAGTAGCAGATTATAGCCTACATGCACCTGCACTCGCCTATTACTCATTAACTCATAGGCATCATGGTGAAGTTAGTTTCAGGTTGGATATTTAACGGCTATTCAATGTATTCATGGTGCCTGGTTTCACCCAATCTAACTTCACCGCTGTCTCAAAGCAAATTCTTACATTTAGGCTAATAACTGATTAAAAATCCAGTGCATCCAGTTTCTGTCTACATTTTGTGACAAAGTGCCCTTTAGATTATGGATTGTTGCGGGTGTAAAGGACCTTTTATCTTAATTTAATACAGTATGTGGCAAAAGTGGGCAAAGATAATCTGGAAAACAAATCTGAGAAATACATTTGTTTTTTCAGTTTTCCTTTGTTGTATATTATACATAAACTTCTTTTTTAACTCCAAAGACTGGTCGTTGATAATATAAATGTAGCCCTGTTAGATTCAGTGCCACTTTGCACCGCGCATGCGCGAGAATTTTCTTTTCAGCTTCAACCTGAGCACTGAAAGCCACGTTTCCGAATTCCGATAGAATTACACATTTATTAACAATTATTTACTAATAGGAACGTTTCAGAAATCATTTTTGTTACTGTTTTTACTTTACTTTGTTATATCACTCGTCAAGAGGATCTTTTATTTTTATTTCAACGAATGAAGAGCTTCGATTGGTTTTTTATGTCGGGATAAAGATTCATTGGATTCAGACGAACTACGATGGCGAGCCTGTCCAAAAAGATTACGCGTGTCGACCACCCAGCCAGCTGCAGTGTGGCCAACTGCAGCTAGGTCTTTTCACCGTCGGCGTGAACTTCAACCATCGCACGTGGATTACAGATAAGCGTTCTTTTCCCATACAGGAAGGAGCATATTGGAAACTATTTTTGCCTTTTTACTTTTATACCATAAGGGACGTTTGCATTTTTACTTTTATACCACAAGGGACTTTCTACATTTTTTGCTTTTATACCACAAGGGACTTTTCTTATTATTTGAACAAGTTAATTGAAGTGCATTTGCTCTCACTTTGACATTGTTGATTGTATTGTGAGGGGATTGATATTGTGATATACTATTTGTCATTTTTACATTTACATTGCCTTGCTTACACTACTACATCCATACATTCCACCACAACATTTTACTAATAATCACACACATCCATTCTTTTCTTCTTTTATTCAACACAAAGGAACTGTACAAAATAAAGTGATTATAGTTGCCATATCTCGGTTTCAGATTTTAGTTATTACACAGCTCAGGAACCTAGAAATCTGTGTGTAGCTTTTACTGATCCAGCACAAGTGCTACATAAAGAAAACATATTAGAATTTCACTGTACAATTCAATGTGTAAAAATACTAGACAGTAATTGAGGCTGACTGTTGAAGATGTATAGTATGTCTTTAATTCCATTTAAGGGGTTAAGTTGAAATTGAACAGACATAGGAACTGAGAGACACTTGGCTGCACTTTCAGAAGGGGAGTGTCTGTCCTCTCTCTTTGCTCTTTGCAGTTTGTCGGCATAAATTAGTCCTTCATTTTTCACAGGTTGAAAGCAGCAGCATTTTATCTATTCTAAGCCTTTCTAGAGTGTCTCTCACCTTCCTATTCAGCAGTAAACAAATTCATAACGCTATAAGGAGGAAATAATTAAGGCCTAAAAGCTTTTTATCTTTCGGAAGAATGGTGCCATTGATTTTTTTCCCTCCTATGTGTCTCGTTTGTACTCCACTATGATCAGAAGAGTCTTTGTTTGGTGGGCGAGGGGGAAAAAAATAAAAGGGGGACCACGATGAGGAGAGGAGACAGGCACACACTCATTATCGCCAGAAGCAAAAGTTCCTGGAACAAAAAGTCACATGACCTGTGTGGGCAGCGCTCCTTATTTTCCCCCCGTTGCCTGCCTGCGTGCGTGAAGGCTCTTTGATACGCTCGCTCTTTTATTTCTTAATGAGCAATATGGTTTAATCCCACTCCAACGTGTGGCATGTGGAACGATTCCCCCCTCGCCGTCCGCCCATCTCTCGGCGTCAGCTGGTGGCCTCGGCGACCTGGCCTACCCCTCCGCGCTGACTGGGGAGAGATGCCGCTTGTTCTCGGCAGGACCTCATCGGGCCTTTGTGGCAGCGCCGTCGTATCTCATCTTAACAAGCAGGTCTGCGCTCCTTTGGCACTTCAAAAACATAGTCCATCAGTTTCCGCGCTCCAGCCTTTTTCTAACTAGCCAGGAAGGGTCTCTCAGCCAAGTAAAACCCAGGCTCAAATGCATCACAGACCCTAACACCCTCAAAGTCATTATTCATGTGGCCTCTCGCGGATGTGTTGCGCTTGTGTTTCATTACTTTCAAGTGATTCAAAGTGTTTTTTTATGCGCCAGTTGCCAAGCAAGTGTCTTTGTGCATGTTTATATTGTTGTATGCATGTTGTGCTTTACATTATTCAGTGATACTTATAAAACAAGTGCATTCAGATGAAGTCTGGGGTGTTGTGATAATGATGAAGATTGGTTTAAAGGAAATGCTGACTGAACATTCTGAACATTCAAAATAAGCCAACTCTTTGTTAGTAAAAATGTCTACATGTGTAGGTATTCCTTTAAAGAGTAAAGCTCTCTAAACATCTGGACCAAATTTGGTGCTCTCATCTTTGGGTTGCCCTCGACTACATATTTTTAAAACAACAATCATACAGTATATACTAATTACTGCAGTGGTTGTTAGGAAATTCAACGTGGCCTTATTAAAAATAATTGGTTCCGACAGCTTTTCAGTTTTCCATACACTTAAAAACCAATTATCAGAATGTTGTGACCCTAGATAGTATCAACTAGCCAGTAAGCTACATAGTGTGTGCACAGTGTAGCAACAACAACAACATAAGGTGTTTGATAATACACTTATTTTTTATCCTGAATTGCATCCTATAACCTGGCTTTTGAGGAAATAAGCGCAGACTGTGAGCAGTGGGAGGCTCCAGGAACCTAACCCAGAAATAATTATCCTTTCACCCGTTTCTCCCTCATGCTTGATTTTTGTCCCACTGCCCCTGCTATAAACTAATGATTGTTTTTAGAGAGAGAATGGTAATATTCCATCTTCGTGACACTGTTGTGATTTGAAGGGGGCGGGATTGATTTTCACTAATTGCTATGTTTTTCATTGTGGAATGCAGGTCTTCTGAAAGACAAACAGCTTATATTCCTATCGTCCTGTCTTTATCTTGAAGCTTGGAGAGCCATGTGTTTTTTTTTTCTCGGTCAAATTTGTTGCAGTTGCATCCGTGCAGGGATTTTCAATGATGATATAAGGAGGATGATATCAAAGTGGTGACGGCCCTTTCATTGCGATTTATCCTGCGTTTATGCATGTCCAGGACCCAAATGTGTCACCACCACACTGGTATTTCTGCTGGAGTTACTTCTCTTCGCTGAATTGGCGGTGGCATTGAAAGCAAAACCTTTTCTGGCAAAGTGTTCTGTTTCAGTCAGGAGCCTCCTTGAAGGACAGCATGAGCATATAGTAATTCTGCTTCAGAACAGTGGAAGCAATGTGGCAAAGCTGGCAGGTTCTGAGGGTTGTTTGTGATAGTGAGATATGATCTTCTATGTGTAGGCTCAAACTGATTCACTGATTCAGATGCTGAATAATGAAGGTGCACTTCCCTCGGGCAAGGACATTAGGTTTCAGGTAATGACTTAAAGTGAGATCATTTGTAAATCCCCTGGGCTGTTGTCCTCAGGTACTGCTGCTGATGACAAAATTCCAATCCCTGGTGGCCCTCGCCCCCCTCAACCCCCTTACCTGCACCGACCAAATGTGCGTAGGATGCTTGTTCTTTGACATTGTTATTGTACTGTAATTCAACTGGGTTTATCAATATGAATATCAATCAGGTTCAGAGTTCAAGCGGGCTCACACACAATTCTAGCAGTGTTTTTTGTTAAATGCTAACTCACACTGTATGAGTGATATCAAGCCAAAGCTCATCCTTTATGTGCTCACTCTAAACACTCTGATGGTCTAGCTGCAACTTGACTGCTCACACTGTATGTGTGAAAGGAACTTTTTGGGCCCCCGAACCCAGAGCTGTGTGCCTGTTTCAAAGAAGAAATTGTCAAAGCACTGTCCGTCACACAATGCCTTTGACAGAGAGATGTGCTGCCTTTGAAAAAAGTGTCATTGACGCACATGAACACGCAGGGGGCTTGGAAGATGTGGGCCGTATAGTTTATAAACATTAGGCAATGAGAACTCTTGAATTTCCCCTTGGGGATCAATAAAGTATCTATCTATCTATCTATCTATCTATCTGGATAATCAACAGTTAGTTAAATTACATTGCAGCTAGCTTGATAGAACTTGTATGCTGTTGCCACAGCTCAACCAGCCCATCCTCCACTGGTTTTGTCCAAACTGCACAATGTGTCACTGTATTCTTTTCACGGTCACAGGCGCAAAAGCAAAACAAAAATGGTTCATGGCTCTACAATTGTGTGATATCCTCATGAGGGACGACTTAAATGGAAGAAATTCATCCAACCATCTGATTTTCCTCTACCCTGCACAACAAACGTGTTGCTAAAATTCTGCCCAATTCTTAAAAAGAGTCAAATGGCTCAAAATCTGATTTAAAATGTCAGTGTAAGCCCAGCTTTACACCTAGAGCCATTCTTTGGTCTTGATACTGTCATTGTCATAGTCAATAGTGTGATGGCATTAATAGCGTTATTCTCCACATCATTAGGAGCTATTAGAAAAGGGTGCTGGAAGGATCACTGATTGTTTTCACCCTTTGGGTTGAGTGGAAGTTATGCTATGAAAAGGTCACGTAATTATCAAAAGTGTTGTTAAAGGTTAGCCATGTGTTTTAGCCTCTTTTAAATGTTCCCCTCGCACCTTCCTCTGCATCTTAAAGGGACACTTCACCGATTAGCATTGAGCTTTATCTTTAGAAAACCAGTCATGTTTTTCAATGGTCGTGCATCATTCCCTCAGTTTGCCTTGAGATGGGAGAAATACGGATTTCAATGAAACCCATGAATAGCACTTCCTGCTTTCAATGATGTAAAATGATGATTTTTACATTATTGAAAGCAGGAAGTCCAACATTGAAATCCGTATTTCTCCCATCTCAAGGCAAACTGAGGGAATGATGCACGACCATTCAAAAACATGACTGGTTTTCTAAAGATGCAAACATTAATGCTAATCGGTGAAGTGTCCCTTTAAGAGATGGCTTAGGACCGCTGTGCTGGTGAAGCGGCGCTCATATAGGTTTAGTCAGAGAAACTTGCACAAATGAATATATGTGTACATTTAGTGACTGCACCAGTGGGCCTGTACATGGCCAGACAAAGTTTTCTGTGAATATTCTGTGAATAACACACACACACACACACACACACACACACGCATACACACAGTAGCACACAATATACACAAAAACAAACACACACTATGCACACACTCATTTACAGTACACAAAAGTTGCAAGAGGGACTGGAATAGGAGATGCAGCCATATTGACAAATTGACAAGCGTGATTTATTTTTGCGGAGAGAATGTGAGCGGCGGTCACATTTTGTACCACTTTGAAGTCTTTTTTTCTTGTTATCATGTGCTTGAAGGCATCATAAAATGCTGTTACAAATCTGTTAGGAATTAAATTGTTCTTGTTTCAGTATAAGTTTAAGTTTGAGTTTCTGTCATTCTCAGGTATTCCTTGAGAAAGTCATTAGATACCATCTTTATTTTTCCACGTCATACTTCCATTCCTTATCGCTAATGAGACAAGACTTTAGCTTGACTTGGTAATTATGTCAGCCATATTTCACTTTGATCATCTTTGTGCAAGGCCCCTGTGTGTAATAGATGTGGCTTGCATCCCCTTTACTCGATCACCCATATCCAATTAAATGTTATGTTTCGCAGAAGTTTTGGAAACGTCAAGTTTCTTTTCCTTCTTTTTTTCACTTTGAGAGTCTACTCCTCATAGCAGGAGTCACGCTCCGTAGACGTCTGATTAATGCTCCCCACCCCCTGCCCAGACGCCAGGAGGGGAAAAAGCAGAGCGGCCATACACCTCAAAGTACAGCAGTGCAGATGACAGAAGGGCTTAAACCTTTGGTAGAGGACAGCACCAGGGACAGCTCTGGCACAACTGGATGAAGAATGATCTCCTCTTCCACAACAAACACCTAGCATTCCTCTCACACGTTTAAATTCTCTCCTCAGACATGTGTTGATACACCACGCCTGTCTTTTTGGATTGTTTTGGAGGGCTTTTCATTTAATGTCAGCTCACGGCTCTTCATTATAATGTTGGAATCTGACGGGGCCTCCGTTTTCAGTGAGCTGTCTGCCAAAGGTGATGAGGGTCAGTCTTTAACATTAGCCTCTCTGCCTGGCCATAGCCTCCAATTACCTCAGACAAGTTAGCCTGACAGATCTCTTAAAGGGGAAACCACAGTGTTCCTGAGGATTGGGAGATAATTAGAAGATAAAGGAAGAAAAGGAAAAACAGGAAAAGGATAAGAAATCTTATCAAAGCACACCGCTGAACTGTGACTAAGAGTATTAGTATTGATTGGAAGCGTACTCCTTGTTTCTCTATGTGGAGGTTGAAGCTGTTTTTTCGTCTACATCTCCAGACCTCAGACGTCATCATTAGAATGTACTTGTGTCTGTCTGGTGGCTTGTTGAGCATAGAAAATGTGTCACATTGTTAGCATCTGTCAAGATGGGAAATGTAAGTATGCATGTCACATTCTTCTACAGTTGTCTTCTTACCTCTGTGAGGTAAAACCCTGTGCTATCTATGGAAGGAGAGGATGGGGGAGTACTGAATCTGTGTTCATATGTTCAGTCTTCCTACTTCCTAGTTATTATTGGCTTAATGGCAAGCCTTTTTCATAGCCGTGTGTCTTATCATGTCTTTTGATGGGGATTTTTTTCTCTTGAGAGTTTCCTGAAATGAACCCTCCTAGTATTTTCTCCCAGTTAGATGTGCCGTTTTGTAGGAGATGTGCAAGATTGTCACAAATGTGTGTAATGCTGACATGGTAGAGTTATCTAGCCGACATCATTTTCTAATTTCCATTGACTGTTTAATTAAGACCTCATCGACAATAGCCCCGTTACTATGGCAGTTCTATATTTTAATTATATTTCAGAGTAACCTTTTGCTTGTTATTCAGGAAGTGTTTTGAGCTCCCCCTTGCAATACAAAGACTTACCGTTTCCAAATTATTATAAATGAACAATCATAGCCATTAATAACATTACAAAACAAAACCCATATACAGTATGATGGGTTGTGTGAGTTCACTGCACAAGGATCTTCCAAAGGACAGCATTGTTTAGCTGATGAATGATGGGTGGCTTACTGTAAACTCTAGCACAGCTCCATGCTACAGTATGCTGCAACATTGTGAGTAGCCATGTCTGTTATTGCACTAACAGCCGGAGGGCTTGACGGGTCATGCCCTGCACGAGGAAATTAACTCATGCTTGGATAACAAGGACACAGAGTTGACAACTCCCTGGAAAAGGAAAGTGCCGCCAGTGGGCAAAGCTCCACTGCAGCTCCCTCATCTATGTCTCCTGCACACAACAGCGACTCTCGCTCAGGTCTTCCAGGATGCTATGACAAATGATGTTCACTTAAATTGGCTTAAAGAAAGATTTTTTAAATGAAATTTCTAGAGTGTATTTCCCAAGCAGTAGATTCACCTACAAAAGAGCTACGTGTGAGGTTCTAAACGAATGAGCTCATTCTTTGAAACAGAATGCTCATCTTATTTATAATTTGCCATCAATTCAAAACTTTGATTCAACTCTGAATTGTGAGACTATCAATATTTATCAACCTTTTGAAAGTGTATGAAAAACTCCTGGAGTTCCTCTTAGTTTGCATGGAAGAGCATGAGGACACTGATTAAATTAAGACATTAATTATGAGGCAATACATTATCAAAGCAAAACCCAACAGTTGCAGCACAATCTTTCATGATCCACCATTGATACATTGATCAGTCAATGGAAAAGTGTGCTATTTTAAACTTCAAGCGCACATTTTCTCAGTTACTAATAGATTGTTGTGAATATACCATAAAATATTTTTGCAAAATATGAATTGTGGAAAGTTGGTAAATTGATCAGTTCTCCAGTCAGTGGATCCGTTTCAGTTTCTCTGTGGGATGTTCTGATATCGTGCAGCAGCTTCCTGTATTCAGAGCAGCTGTCTCCCTCTCAATTGTCTCCAGGCCCTGACAGTGATTTAGGTCAGGGCTTTTGGCAGGCTTATCAAAGGAGCTGCAGCTTAGGACTTTTTAAAGCCATCATGAAAAAATATTGGGTCATTACTGTATAAAAATCTTGTCTTGATTATGCACAGGCAGAAGAATAGAATATTTAAACAAAAGAAATTCTGCAGAGTAGCAAAATAATAATAAATAGTTTAACTTGGATTGGAAACCAGAAAAACAACAACAGATGTATGTGCTATATATGGGTGTCTGAATATATGACATTACTTGTAAAATCCAAATTCTTTACTAATTCATGTAATTGTCATTTTCGGGTTGATGCTCCTGTTCTTTATCATGGTCTGCAAGTGTGGGCAGATTGTCTCCCCTCTAACACAGCAACTTGCCCTTGGCATCCTCTCTCTCTCTCTCTCTCTCTCTCTCTCTCTCTCTCTCTCTCTCTCTGTGAGCACTTTCACTTCTGATATTCCTTTAGAAATCCAGAGCCTGGCTAGATTAAAGACAGCGTGAAACTGATGCTTGGATGCTTTCAAAGGGGCTGTGGTTTATCTTATTTTCCATAAAACCCTAAAGCACAGTTTTCACCCTTATCAGTTCTCTCCTGAATAATCTGTGGTGGCAGTATCCACCCGTTACATTTCCTCGTCCAATATACGTCTGGTAGGATCAGAATACTACCTTTTCATAGAAAATATTGACACTACATTTGTAGCCCACTTGTGAATTTGCTAATCAAATTGTATTGGAATCAGGAATAAAGATAGTACTACTGTACATAATATGCTGTCAGCTTTATCAGGTGTACTCTTGAATACATGGAACATAGTCTTACTTTCTACAGTATATGAATACCCACACATGTACTGTATAAGACCCTTCTGTAAAGTGTGTGTTAGAGGTCTTTAGCATTATTTGCATTTTACAAGTGAGCTTGCTCTTTTGTGGCATAAACTTGAACAGCCTTTTCAAATGGTTACCTCTATGAAGGTGTCACAAAGGAAGTCTCCAGGTCCACCTCCAACGTGCCCATTCTTCCGTTGGCCTGCCTTTCTCTCCTCCCACTCACACGGAGGCAGCTGGGGGATGCTGGAGCAACCATCGGAGGCTTCTGCTAAATCTCCACAAATCTCCATGGCCAAGGTAGAGAGCAAGAGGGGGGTTGGGGCACTCACTCACGATACTGATCCCACCAACACTACTGGAGATGTACATCGTGAGAGCCTGTCACTGTTTGTTATTGCTGTCTACATCCACAAAGCCTACTATGGACTCTAGTGATGTGTTTCGTACTCCACTGATTCATGAACAGAAACCATGATAACCACTTGATCCCCTCTATTGCCAGAGGTTTGTCTTGTCTGAGCTCTCTTGGGGTTCCACTTCTGTGACAAGTTCATCAATCTCCATCCATTGGAGAGTCGCTGATGTAGTACTGTTTTATTGAGTTCTTAAAGGGCTTTCTCCAAATATAAAACCACCTGTTTACCTCCTCATTGCATTTGTGAATGGCTTGCTATGAACATGTCATGCCCTGATGACCTTGCTTATTAAATCTATGAGGCTTTAGGATTTTATATTATTGTTCTGCATCCCCTGAATCAGCAATGTTTATCTTCATGCAAAATACAGACTGCCTCTGTCCTTGTATAGACTATATGGAGCATAATACCGTTATTGGTCAGGTGCTTCCTCTGTATGAACAGCTCTTTCTCATACCATCTCATACCTGAGTTCTGCAGGGTCCTAAGCCTACTGTAATTTGTATCCAGGAAGGCTGAAGGGACTATAGCCCTCAGTACCCTGAGCCATTTGGAGTATATGGTTATGCCATATTGATTAACAAATGCACTATTTCTCTTGAAGACATTTGTCAATAACCTCTTCAAGGACATTGTTAGACACCGAGTGGTCATTTTACATCTTCATCCAGTTGGTCATCTTGGACATGCACACAGCGCACAGGTCAGTCAGGTCCTGATATGTCTCCTGATGAACTACAGTAGCTCTACATCAATTATGTATCTCTGTGTATCTCTGCCGAATGCTTACTGTATGTCTTAGGGAGGAGAAACAGAATGCTGTGGTGAGAGCCAAAGATAGTCCCAAACCTGCTGCACTTCCTGTGTATGCTTGCTGTGTGTTTTAATCATAGCTTCAGAGCAGTGCTAGTTCCCCCCACTGTCTTCCACACGGGTGCACCCTAATTGTCAGCAGTTTCATTTCAACCAGTTTCATTATGGACTTGAATTTAAATGCCCTGAAACCATGTGACATCTTGTTATTGTGGCTTTTTAAGTAAGCATGGTTTTAGTTTTCTGCAGATTTTCGCTCAAAATTGCTTCCATAAAATCCAGGTCTACAGGTCAGCAACACTCTGACACCAATACCACTGAGGCTGATTGGTATTGCAGTCAATGCATAATACACAGCCATGTGGATGGGTCCCATGACATTGTTTCAAGGATTAAATATTTATAATCAAGTGGCATGACAGTGAAGATGACAATGAAGTTGTGAAGGCAACTTGGTGGAGCAAGTCCAGGCTTTGCTCATTGCCATTCCAAGCTCAAGCTCATTTAAGAGACCAAAAGGGTCTACTTTTCGAATCAAATGGACCCTTGTCTTTTCCAGATTTATTTCTCTTGTTTGAGCTCAGGATTGATTATGGCGGAGATATTTTTGCTAGTATTTAATCATCAGTGAATATATTTCTTATTTATCATGGGTTGCGTTCTTCGAAATGTGATGATAAAGCTCTGAACATCTTCTAG
Source organism: Sardina pilchardus (assembly GCF_963854185.1). Lineage (NCBI taxonomy): Eukaryota > Metazoa > Chordata > Actinopteri > Clupeiformes > Clupeidae > Sardina > Sardina pilchardus. Next base: position 33,659,792 of record NC_084996.1, read on the forward strand.
AATATTTCCTGTTTCCGACCACTGAAAACCATGTGAATCAAGAGGAGAATTGTCAGCATCCCCCTTGATACAAGACATCACTAGGTATGTGAACTGCTTTTCTGTTTGTCTGCTACTGAGTTTAACTCTGATATTCTATCCATCATCTGTGTTTCTGCGGGTGGGTGTTTCATTCCCAAGATGAACTCCAAGGCCGACTTGAAAGACACCATGAGTCACTTTTTGGACATCAGTGGGCTCCCTATTGAAAGCAAAAACATTAAAAGTCAGACTGGAATGGGCAAAAATGCCTGTTAAATCAGTCCATCTGAAAGGTGGTTTTGGATTGATTAAGTGAAACTAATTTTTGGCAAGTCATGCTAGCTCTATGTTCACAGAAAAATAAACATGCCCAAAAAAAGAACTCCATGCTTATTACATATCTCGGTTAAATAAACACACACAAGAAAAGAACATCATGCTTATTACATATCTCGGTTAAATAAACACACACAAGAAAAGAACATCATGCTTATTACATATCTCGGTTAAATAAGCACACACAAGAAAAGAACATCATGCTTATTACATAGCTGGGTTAAATAACCGTGCCGAAGACAATAACATGGTACTTATTACATATCTCCATTAAAGTGTAACTGCACCCTAAAACATGTTTTTTTGAGCTGTTGATAGATTGAAATTACTCATACAGTAAGTGGTGAACCACACTATTACCAGGGTTAATATTGACAAAAATCGTGTTTCCCGAGAAAAGTAACATTTTGTATGATTTTATAATGGAGTTATAGCTCTCCGCGCCTTCTACAGGTTAAAACATGCCATGGCATTTTGGTCCAAAATGCTGACGTAGTCCTGCACTTCTCTGGCGACTCTACGTCACCGGGTCGTTACAAATTAGGAATGAAACGCCCCAACACCTGCTGCCCTGATTAGGCTACCTGTGATAAGCCATGTCTGCAGCACTCATTCCCAGATTGACATGAATTCGCCATGGTTCGCGTGTGCCCCTCCCTTCCAAATTTCAGAATGTCCCGCCCATTTTGGAAGGCTTTTTCAGAAATGTGAAGTGGGTGGAGTTATGGGGTGCAGTTGCACTTTAAATGTTGGTGCTGCTGTGCTGTGTCTGGCCTAAGGTACTAGGATCTGTGCAGGGCTGACACAATGCAATCTCAAGACTTGGAAGACTTGGATTAGATACTGCAAGTTGCTTAAAGGTTGGGTACGGAATTAGCAAAACGGACGGCAGAGTTTGAACATAATACAACCTCAAGTCCCGCCCTCCATGCACGAGCGACAATTCAAATGCGCAGCGCGAGAGCGAGCCAGGCTAAATGAAATGCCAGCCTGGCGTCTACAGCACTATGAGCTCTAGTCTCCATACAATCACTCACATCAACTTACCCAATTACATTCTTTATTCACCTCCAAAGGGTTGTAGTACATATGGTTCAGTAGCCATAGGTGTGTATATTTGAACAGAATCTGGTTTGTTCTTACCAGGGCGATTATCTCCTGAAATATCCGAGTTTAGTGCTGGCCCGTTGGTTCGCCTATTCCACCGTAGCTCCAAGCTGTTAAGTTTCGATTTCATGTTTACAGCACTCTTCGTGTCACGGTAAAATGTAATTTTTGCTACATAGCTTATTTATTGCGTGGGTGATTGAGTTTCCGTAGGTATCCGCTGCCTTAGTTAGTTTGTATAGAAATGAAGTGACACATACAACAAGAGGGGAACATGGACGTGCAGCAGCAGGCAATTGGTTTCGTTTCAGCACTGACTCGCGGTCACCAGCTTTCGAAAGGGTCGCGCGCGGTGGGGAGGGGGAGCAGGAAGAGGAGTAAGACGTTAGATTGACGAACGAGCTGTGAAATGATGGTATGGGGTGAGGAATTCTATTGGCTGGAGTTTTTCGAGCCCTGCCCGTTCCGCAGATGATTGACATGTTTAATTTCCATTTCAGTGCTTCCAACTTAGTGGCTATAAGTGGGTTAGGAATAGGATTTCAAGTGATTTTGCAAAAATGGCCAACAAAGCTCATTCCATACCCTACCTTTAAAGGAATAGTTCGGAATTTTGGACATAGGACCTCATTTCCAACTTAGTCGGGGTGATATAGGTCGGTGAAGACCATTTTCAGTGAATTTCTGCCCTTCCTTGAGTTGCAGCGTTCATCTCGTGCTAACCTGGTGGCGAGATAACGCAAGTCAACGGTAACATCCAACCTGCCACTGAAAACACTCCACAGAACACCCGAAACAAATAAATTATAAAGAGTTGATATATACAGTCTACGAAAGGCAGTTTGCTCAGTAAGCTTGGGTACAAAATAGCCTGTTGCAGATGCAGAAGTTCATTCAGAGCCACAGAAAATTTGCTGGAAGTGATTCCCTCTAAAGGTTGTGCAACACTGTATTAGTTGATGGGTACCATCATTTTTCATCACCAGCAATTTCCATTTGTTTTATTATTTAACATATTTTCCTGAAGCCAAATTTGCAATAGACATAGAGGAAACAATGATTGGCAATTACCTTTTCTAGTTTCAAATTATTGCATGATTGAATTATTGTATTTCCCATTGCTTTTTTCATGATGCTTTATAATGCTTTTTTCTGTTGTACTGTAAGTGGTTTCCTCCACATGAGTTTTCCCAACATTTGGTATTTGTCCGCATTGAACTTACAAACTAAAGCAAACACCATTTCTGTAGCCATACCTACCTCCGCAGTGCATCTGTGATAAAAAAAAGTTAACTTTTTATTCTGTACTTCAGAAACCAGGCAAGAATAGACTTGTGTGGATTCTTATGTGTCATTGAGGCCTTAAAAGTTACGCTCAGAATTAGAAGCATGTCCTCAAGCTAAAAGGAAGCACTTCTCAGTGTTGCGTTCAATTATCTTCACCACCTGATAGTGATACCCTTAGAGTTGCATTCAATTATTTTTACCTGCTGATAGTGACAGCCTTTGTTAAATAAAGCCATTATAATTCAGATGTGTCAGCCACAATGAAATAGGTCGCTGTTCAGAATTATTAGCATGAATGCCAGTCCTCGGCAGGTAGTCTGTTTGATAGAATGGTCTTATTTATAATAAATGAAAAGGTATGAATGTGAAGGTTAAGCCTTATGTTCCCATAGCTTTGAGAATAAATGAACAGTGGGGCAACATGTGCCCTTTTGGGGATTGAGGAGCATACAGGCTGCAACGCTCTGGACCAATTGTAGCGTTTTCACTGCACAAGCCGGAAGAGCCGTGAGGAGGGCGTGGCACTAGTCCAGGTGTCCAGGTGGGAGACGTCAGTGGTCGGTACCAGGAGCCGGGTCTCCTGCTGGCTTTGGTGTGGCCTGATTGTCCTTCCACTGAATAGTGTGAATAGGGCACGACTGGGCAACAGAAGCAGCACGGTCAGAGAGGGTTAGCTGGTCATCAATCATGACTCCTACGCTTCCTGCAACCTCCATAGGTGCAGTAGAGAAAATGTCAGTTTGGATGTTCTGATGTATGGTTTGTTTGGCAGCAAAGACAGTTCTGTCTTAGAGAGGTTTAACGGGAGGTGGTGCTCCTTCATCCAAGCGGATATGTTAGAGAGACAATGAGAGATCTGCGCTGAGACTGTGGCATCATCAGGCAGGAAAGACAAATATAGTGTGTATCACCTACATACCAGTGATATGATAAGCCAGGTGAATGGATGATTGGGCCCAACAAGGTGGTGTACACGCCAAAGAGAAGGGGCCCCAGCATCAAGCCTGTGAACAGCTGGTCAAAATAAATGTCTCTTAGTTTAAGAAGAAGTAAAGTCTCATTTAGACTTTACTTACCATAAATGCTAGCAAAACATGCATGTAGCATATCATGCATACTTTTATCAGTTGGCTATTTTGAACTTCTTCAAGTTGTTCAATCTGTCAACTTATACGTGGAACAGATGGATGTATGGCTTAATTCCATATTCAGCCAAAATGGTCATGTGTTGATAAAATCATGATCAGGTTTACTTTGTCACACATGTCTGCAGTTGGTTCAAATCACTCCAATTCTGCTCCTATTCATTTCTTCTTAACGCTCTAGAAGCTCAAACTGTCACAAACCATTGGACTGGTTTCAAATGTGAAATGGGAAGAGTTTTCTCAAGCCAACTGTTTCACAGTTTCGTTGAATGCCAGCTTGCAAGATGTATGTATGTTTGCTTTTCGTTAATGATGCACAGGGAAGTTATGAATCTTAACATGTATCTCCCACTCATTTTGATTTCCCTTCTGTTCCCTGGTACTCTAAGAACCTGCTTCTGGTTATTCCTCACTTAGATAGCCTATCAAAAAGTCATACTGTACAGTCTTGAGAGCACAATGTCCTTTTTTACGCTGAAACATTAAAGTCTTGCCCAGTAATAGGAATGAAAACTGAGACATGGTTTCACTCGCTGAGCATAGAAACATTAAAATTCATTCCCATGCCGTGTAGACCCTCAAGCATGTGAAGACATGGGTAAATTATTAGGTTATGAAAGGCCGTTCATTATTTTCGGTGAAAACCGTAATGAAACCAGTCACACATATGTCTTTTTATTCATGTGTTATGCATAATAAATTAGGCTTGGATTTGGGATAGATAGCCAGGAATATTAAATCATCTTGGACAAAAGCAAAAGATAAAATCAGTAAAATACCTTAGGATCGTGATTCTTTAAGCCGTTGGCTATCTCTGTTTAACTTAACTTTGAATCAGAGCTTACTGCAGTATGGTGTCTTATCCTGAGTTGAAATGTTATGATACAGTAAGGAGAATTTTGAAGATATTATTGAATTATATATGTTTTGCTATACATACAATTGTGGTGTATACTATTGTGTTTTTTTTTTCATTAGCCAATGCATGTGTAAAAATATCACAATACCTTTTCTATGACTATTTCTGATACACTTACAGTATGAGGTAATGGACAGACCATACTTCCTTCCCCATAAATGTGATTGTTTGAACATGAAAGGTGGCCTGATGAATACCACTATGCTGAATTCTTAATTTCATATAGTATAATGTTTACTTCCATCTTCTCATTTGGATATACAGTGTAAATAAGACATTCTACAAACATCTACTATTCTTAACATTTTCATATCAATCTTCCTATGTTCCTACTTTCAGCTCTGGGGAAAAATAAGGAGTCCACTGCATATTTCTCTGATGTCATCCTACGGTTGCTGAGTGACATTCGAATAGACGAGTTGAGTTGAGTTGACGGTCATATTCAAATTTGCAGTATGGTCTCTTAATTTTGAATATGATTGTCAATTAATTCGAATATCACTCAGCAGCCGTAGGATGACATCAGACAAATGTGCAGTGGTCTCTTATTTGTTTCCAAAGTTGTATATTGAATATAGATTGAGTCTTGTAAATATGTTGGGAGATATGATATTTAGTTATTCTCTTTGCTTTATCAGAAATAGGAACATGGGTACAATTGGGCTCGTAACCAATCTCTATTTGACAACTTCCTCTGAGAAGAGGCAGAAAGAGTGCCCTGGATGGAGATTGAAGAACTACAGTAGGGCAAACCCTATGTTCCCCATGGAGCAAAAAAGGACAAATAGTGGAGCGGTTAAGCTCACACAATGAGTGCATTTTATGACAAAAGCATGACATTTTGTTCAGTGTTTCTACACACCTTGAAGTCTGAAATTAAACCTTAGTTGGTGAGGATTATATGGTGAAACTTTCATGCGTTAATCATAAAATGCACAATTGTTTTGCTTAATAGCCTAATTATAATGATGGCAAAGCTCCAAGATGACCTGATGGTTTCAGTTGCCACGGAATGAGAAGAACTTTAGTCCTGCAAAGGAAGTGTGCTGGTGGCCATTCTGTGATCAAGTTCACATGGAGTTTAAATTCTTTAATGATGTGATGAATTTGCTGTGCATCAAACCCATCAAACTGACAGAGAATGCTGACTACACAGTGACAGACAGATACCAGTTTGTCTCATGATCTCTTTTTAATATTTGAAATAATGGCAAAGTTGTTTGTCTTTACGCAAAGGAATATATTTATGTATTTATATATACATATTAATCTATCATGTTATAAGGCTTTACAGTTTATTGTCAATGACAAGTATTAAATTGTGGTAAAGGAAATTAAGGTATGAGTGCACCTTTTCCTTTTATTCACAGTATTTGTCTGAAAGCAGGTAACATAATATTTAGAAATAAAATAAGAATAAAAAACACTTTTTTTTCATTGTGCTCATATTTTTGATGTACTTCAGCGCCAGCTGTTTGCAGTCCACAGGTATCTGAACATTTCTAAATTTAATGAGATACAGGAGTGCTACAATATGCATTATAAAAACATGTAAGTTACTGGCTAGTTTACCTATAAATCTGACAGCTTTTGGAATCTATTGAAATGCAAAAGACTTAAAAAAAACAACACTGAAAGATTAAAGAAAAAAATACAGATATAGATAATCCAGAAGTTTAAGGCGGTTGAAATAAGAAATTGGACACAGTTACCTTTAGTAACACATTTCAAATGATATACAAAACCCAACTCTAACAGTTCAGTTCTGGGGTACTTCATGTCTCTGTGTACGTTGCTCCGGCATGTTCAACACTTTTGATCAGTAGCTTCAATTCCTCGCCCACATGGAGGAGCTCAACATTTACAAAAGCTTCTTTATCAGCCAAACCATAGAAAATCCAACAACAAGACCCTTAGGTGTACAAACATCTTTCTCTGGTTGTTTGTATACTGTCGAGAGAGATCTGACAAAATATATATATATATATATTTATTGAAAGGAAGCATGGATATCAAAACCTAGCATACTGCATGAAAAACAGGGGAGCATATGGCTGTGAATAACAAAATGTGCAGCAGGAAAAAGCTGCTTTATATCATCATGTACTGTATGTAATACATTCATCCTCAGGGCTGTAGGCTCGGAAAATGGTGGAAACATCTGCAGAGACTGATGAGCTGCCACCCAAGCACTTTGGTAGAACATCAGAGAAGTCCTCCCTAGATATGATGTCGAACATAATTGGTAAACAAACAAAAAATGTCAAACTAGTAGAGCAAAATGCCACACTGTAGATGCACACGCTTACAAAATTATAGCAGAGGGTATTCCAGAGAGCAGGTTCAGCCACATACTGTACCCAGGTCTGTCAACCCGTGTCACAATTTGTACATGGTTTTTTTCTGTTTCCAATACTGGGATCTGAATGAGTGTTTTCACACCAGCAATCACAACGGATATTTTTTTCCCTTTAGCCTAAAATCTGACTTGTAGTCTAGGCTGACAAAATACAGTCTAGCCTCGACCAAACCACAAACTTTGCAAATGTTGAGTAAAAGATGCACTATAGACTAGCTTACTTGAATTGAATCAGTGTTTCAAGAGCTGTGAATACTGACATATTTTCAAAAATATACAGTAAGCCTACATTCATGGTCTTTACAAAATAATGGTTAAGACTCAACCACAAATTGAGTAAAACAAGTTATACTTATACTTACTGTTGATTGAACAGTTTTCAATAATTAGGATTGGGAACATTCAAATCAGCTAGATTCCGAAAGATCCCTGTGTTATGTGGTTTTGGCTTTCTGGAATACCACCTGATCATTTTGAGTAAACGATATTTGTGATTGTTGTTGTTTTTAAACTCCCCTTCTAATTTGAGTTTGGGTGATCACATTTTGGTGTCTACTTCTACTTTGGTGCTGTAGCTTACCAGTCATAAGGAGTTCAGATAGACACACCCACTTCACTAGAGCAATTCAGTATGTAGTTCACAGTATAATTTTTGTGTTTGAAGTATTGTGCAGTTGGTCAGATGGCATTGAAATTGGCAAAGCAAAGGACAAGGAAAGAGTTTTATGGGAAATACACCATTTCATCAACCAGTGCAATGTGTATCCGTCAAGGTTCTAGACATTCATTTAAGAACAGACGAACACACAGAGACCGTTTCTGAAATCCATGGTCTAAACCTGATTCAAATACATCATATATTCTTTTCACTTTCAAACAGCAAACATTGCAAATATATAAACAAGATCTGTACAGGTTTCCTCTTGATTCTTCATGAACTCAAATATTTGTAGGGCGATAAATCTGTCTTTGAATGAGTGTACAGTTCTCCAAGAAAATATACGACAATTCAGGAGATATTGTTCTTAGTTAATTGATTTTTTTTGTCATAGAACACAACAGTAAATCCACTGTCACAGGACTTGGCCATGCGATATCCAAATACGTATAATCCATTGCAACATATATATTTTTTTGATTTTCAACAGGTTTACTTTATGTTGCGAAAAAGTTATTTCCTTTTAAATTTGGTACATAAACTCACAAAATCAAGTCTTTTGTGGGTCTTTTCACTCCATCCAGTCAAAGTGGGTTATTTACCCATTAAATTGTATTAATGTACTAAGGTTTCTTTTTAATTTCAGAATTTTGTAGTCCGTTAAAAAGAGAACACTTGCAGAAACACTTGGGGTGAGATTAAGATTTCTGTTGGGCAGATACACCTTTCCAGTAGTCTAAAATGTCATGCAGATCTTCATCCTTGGCAAACTGCACTTTCTTACGAAGAGCATGGCCTGCTGCCATGTACTCCTCATCTTTGTGACGTTTGCGGTTGAGTTTGAAACGCTCCCAGAAGCTGTGCGACGGTTTACAGTAGTACTCTGGACTGGAGGAGTAGCTGAGATTGTGGTACTGTGGCGAGAGCTGTGAATAAGCTAAGTCTCTGGGCCGAGGCCGCGTCAAGGGCTCCAAAATGGACTTGCGACAATCAGGCCCCTCCAGCTCCTCAATCTGGTGGGACTCGGGATATGAGTGCCGATGCTCACTGTACTGTCTGATCTTCTCCGCCTCGGCCCGTAGAATCGCAGCAGCCGGGGTAACAGTCATGATGGTCTCACCGGATGGCGAGGTTTTCTCTATGTACTTGGACTCAGACTTGTAGGGCCCCTCGTGGCGATATGGCCTGGGACTTCGCATGGGACCTCCGGTCGCAGTGCTCGGCCGCTTGGGTGACGCATCTGAGGCGTGGTGCCTCTGCAGTGAGTGGTGGTAGCTGTCTTTGTACATGGGCGACAGGAAGCCCGACTTGCTCTGAGGCTGCTCTGAGATCAGGACGAGCTGTGGTTCAGCCGTGGAGACGGCGCCTGACTTTACTCCCTGGAATGACGTAGACTCTGATTTCAGGGCGTCTATACAGTTGTTGATGATCTGGTTGACTTTGTCCACCTCCTTTGCGATGGTTGAGATTTCTGCCACTGAGCCTTGGCTGTTTCCTGGCATGGCCATTTCACACTCTCTGCGATCTGGATGATCTCCCGTACGAACCTCCATGTAGCTCCCTTTCGCCATTTTAGGAGTGTCACTTATGTCTTGCAGTTTATATTGGTCCATATCACTACCAGAGGGTAGGTATGGCATGCGGGACATGCTTTCCCCAGCCATCATCTGCTTCTGAGACATTCGTGATATAGTCCCTCCTTCCAATTCTGCCCCATACTTCAGTTCAATGATATTTTTCTTGAGGCTGCCTGCCTTTTTGTGCTTCTCATCTTGCTGCCGCTTCTTGCGCAAGCAGTAGTAGACTACCCCTAACACAATCACCATGCTAAAGAGGCAGCCCAAGATGGTCATAATGTAGTGAGTTGCCGTTGCATTACCAATTGACTTTCCTTTCCCTCCTATAGACCCTGTTGTTATTTGCAGACACGTGTGGTTGTGACTTAAGTTGTTGCGCAAGGATATCACACAGTAGTTGTATACCGTTTGAGGTTTCAGATCTGTCAACACAACATCCTCTTGCTCTTCTTTGAGGTTCTTGATGACGGTGTAAAAGCTGTTGTTGTACTGGACCAGGATGTACAATTTCTTGAATCGGTGTGGAATCTCAATGGCAATGATGGCACTCCTGGGTTTAACCTCCTTCACCTGCATCACTGGTTTTGTTTCTGGATCTACAAATGCAGGACTGGTGCTAATTTCCTCCAGTCCAGGTTCCATTCCTGATGAACAGTCATCCCCCACACAGGATGTTGTGGAGGGGGGAGGGGTGGTGATTTCAACAGGCACACGGGGGTGTATATATTTTTCATCCGGATTGTCGTCAGAGCACACAGTGGACAGAATGTACAGTGCATTGCGGGTACCAGGGTTGTTTGGACTGGTTGTCAGGAGACTATAGCCAGAATAGCTTTGGGGAGAGTCACAAACCATGCGTTCATTTGTTCTGTTTGGGAACGTTGAAAACCATTTGACAAAGCCCAGAAGCTCACAAGTGCAATTGAAAGGGTTTGTGTAGAGCTCACAAGTGCTCAACTTAGTCAAGGAGGCAAAGGTGGATCCGTCTAGCACTTGGATACGATTAATGGAGAGGTCGATGTTCTCTATGTTTATGCACTCCCAAAAGGCATTGGCTGCCACAGTCTCAATCAGGTTGGCCTGGAGGTAGAGATACTGAAGCTTGCCTAACCCCCTGAGGATACCCTCAGTCAGATTGCGCAGTTTGTTGAAGCCCATTTGGAGGATTTGTAAGTTGTACTGGGCTGAGAAGGCCCCATCCTCTATGTAGGAGATTTCATTCTTTGTCAGGTTCAGGTATGTCAAGTTGGCAAAGCGGCTGAGGGCAGAGTAGTGGATGCTTTTAATCTTGTTCTCATTCAGGCGAAGGTCCACAATGGTGCTGTTTATATGCTGGGGAATGGCCTCGTAAGGTGGCTGGTTCTGACTGCAAATCGCTAGCCACACAAAGCCCTTTTCCCCCTCGATGAGCCAGCAGTCTCCACTGACACCTCTTGTGTTGGTAAGATAAACTATGGCCACAGACCAGAAGAAGGCACTCATCACCATGCCTCTACTGCAAGCCATTGTTGCGTCACTTGAAGTCATGGGAATCAGCAGATTGGTATTACAACGATCCTTTTAGGCGGGCTGAAAACTCACAGTAATCTGTCTCAGTAGTTTGTAGTATGCGGTTTTATTCCCCCTCTGTTAGAATAGCTTGGGATCTACACATGTCTTTTCTTTCATCCAGGGAAGGATTTTGTACAGGCGCAGGATTCCAACGTGGACCAACAGGCTAGCCCTTTTTTCATGAAAGGAAGCAGGACACTGCCTGGGCGTTCCAACACAGTTTTCATCCAGAGAGAGTTTTTTGAAGAAGACGGGGTGTCAGTGTTTAGCTACTTGAGACAGGATTGTGCTTATTTCCCCTGGGGTTAACATTTCTGATCTCCTGCATCCTCTTGTCTCTTCATCCTTCCCGCTGCCTGAGTGTCATTTATGGGCCCAGAGGTGTACCCTGTAAAGACACAAGACAGGACTTCAGTGGTCACTCTCTCTCACACACACACATACAGTACTCACATATAAATTATATTACACACAACCATATTAGATAGTTAGATAGACGCGCGCAGACACACACATACACACACACATACACACAGTATGTATTTAATAAAAACAATTGAACATTGAAAAACAGAGACACTCTTATATACTGTATGTGCAAGTGTCCTTATAAATTCCTTGTGAAATGTAAAAAAAATATCACTGCATAGTGTATTGACTTCTGTTCTATACTGTCTGAACTATGTATGTTTATAGAATACTAATTCTGTATTGACTTTGTGAGAGTTGGAAGAATTGGTGTGGTACATGTTCCTGTGAGTGCAACAAATGGATTTGGTCACACATGACCATTCAATTACTTTGAACAAAAGTTAATAGTTGTCCTAGAGTCCCCGTGGCATATTGCTGGAGAACCGTTTGCCAATTACCACCTGACAGGTTAGCGAAAACAAAATGTCCCTGTTTTCACATCATTAACTCAGAGACTTTCAATAAGAGCAGTGGTTAGACGCTAGACCAGATCAATTGCTCTGCACCACAGAAAAAAAGTCTCAGGAGAAAGTGGCCCTGACTTCCAAGGAGTGTTTATGAATTTCCAATGTCATCAATGAGCTAGTCGACTGTGTTAAACAAAACAGAGTAAAAAAGCTGTTCATTTGTCTGAAGCGATCCAGGCTTAGTGCACTCACTGCTTATTCCATCAATGAGCTTGAGCAAATGTCAATGAGTACTTCATTTTAGTCTATGTAATTTAGCCATACATATACTGTATATATACTGCTAGGAATCTGGGGTTTCAGCAGGCAGACTGATGTCCCTGGCAGGCTTAGTAGTTTGAAGACTGCAGCATGGAGTATTAGCTATAAAACAAATCTTGTTTTTGTTTCAGAGCTCTTGGAGGATATGCATCTGTATCAAGGGGAAAAAATAAAATCATACTTCTCAGTCCACTGCATAAAACAATCTACCCAGCTGCACTGAGAAATCTGTTTTTCGGAAAGTACAGAATAAGTCAACAGCCACAACACTATGTATGTATGCTTGCTTGCTTTTGTTTCTCTTGTACGGTTTGCGAGGGTGAATCATACTCTACTAGCTTCACTGAGAATCCTACATGAATGTTAACACACACACAGACATGGTATGCCTCTCCACTGAGCTGTTTATAAAGACACAAGGTCCCTGTTCTCCACTTTACCTAAATTCTTACACAGTGTATAAAAAAATGCTTTGAGGAAACCATAACTGTTGCAGTGTACAAGGGACTTCATTTAAGAGGGATTGTGCCCTGAAGTAAGCATTTATGAATACACACAACACACACGTTGTATGGAAAGTATGGGCTGAGGGAAATATAATTGATTGTTTTTTTAGAAGCTTAACATTAACCATAGAAGAAAATGATGAGGTTAATGTAGTTATATATTTTCAGTCTCTGTGGATTCAATGCGCTGCATTTTTCTCTATTGATTTTCTGTGAGCTGGTGTGCCTGCTCTTGGTGTGTGACTACTACACTTTAAGCTATGCCTCGACATGACTTATCTGGCGCTAGCCTCTCTGAGCTCAGGGAGTGAAGACACACGACCCTGTCTGTGCTCCTGATTTACATCCCGGCCCAGCCATCTGCAGCTGAATTATGCACAAAGCACACGTCCTCAGAGAAGGAGAAAAGCATTTCAGAACTACGCCCTCTTCCTCCACTTCTTATATCTCTCTCAGGTCGCCAGTGCATCAACGGAGGGCTTTTTTCTCAGTGTGGGGGATCGATGGGGCCAGGAGGGCAGTGAAAATCTGCTGCTGAGTGTGAACATCCACAAATGTCCACTCATTCTAGGGAAAGGACAAAACTGCCCACTATGGGCTGGCCAGTGGTAGCTGTGCATGCAGGTACAACGAGCATTCCAATATGTATCCAAAACTAGAAACCAAAGGCTCTCACTGCCATGAAGCCTTTTGATTTGTAAGTTTGTGTTCCAAAGTAACATGGGAATAAAACAGAGAAACAAAGGGTCATTATGCATTCTTCGAGGACTTTCTGTAATGTATTATGCATGTATTACAGTGCAATATTAATGCTGCATGGGATGCTATACTGCATATGCGCTTAATAGAATAGAATAGAAAGGGTGCAGAAACAGCCATGGGTGTTCAGACACTGGCATTTGCATCTGACCATGTAATAGGCGTGCTTTGCCATTTTCAAGGCAAACTCAGGAACCAGCATTATCGCTCAGAAATCATTTGTTATATTGGGGTGCTCTCCAGATTGACAGCCGAGAATGTTTTTTTTTTCCCCCATCTGCATCCACTACTGTGATTGGATGCGTGTGTGTGACCCTGGGGCAATGCTTCCCAAAGAACAACACCACCCATTTCTTTCTGTCATGCACTTTCAAGCCACTTAACTGGCTCTCAAATCAGATTTGACTCCTCAAGTTATTCATTTTCTCTCGGTTAAAATTCAATATTCTGGAAAAATACGCCGCAGGAGAAATGCTCGCCAAGATAGTTAGAATGTTGGATGAGGAGAATGTATTATTCACACCCCTCCCCACACACCTTCAGTCCTGTGAATGTAAAATATATGAATAGTCCTGGCACCTATGAGATGTGCATGCCCATGCAAAACTGTTGACGCGCTGTCTTTAAATTCTGTTGAAGCCTAAGCTGGTGCTTTTAAAGATTTGAGAGCTGCAATCAGTGTATTACTGCTGCAGAATAAATTATGCACTGTCGCTAAGTGGTTAGATAATATGGGTGCGCAAAGTCCCATGGATGGATTTTGTGTGCTGTGATATATTCACACTTTATTTCTGCCCCCCTCAGTCAGACAGCGGAGCATGCTGGCAGGCTGGCTCTGTGATTGGTCGGGTCCCGGGAGGTTCCGTCTTGATTTAGGATTGATTGCCTTTACACCACTCTCAGTGCTGGGAAATGAAGATCAGTTCTGACATGCCATCATTTCAGAATTACCGTACTGTACCCAGATCTTAACGGAAGCAAAGGCCCACTGTGGTGGACTAAACAGAATGAGATTGGTGGCTGTGTAGGGTCCTTTCTCATATAGATTACCAAAAGATGAACCACAGACCGCAGCTCAGCAAGAGCTAAGTCAACAACATTAAACATTAAAGCGCACAAGCACTGTGCCATTGCAGTCGCATAATTTACCGTGATTGGTTTGTGTGTGTGACAGGGGGAGATGCCGGTAGATTGATGGACAAATTAATCATGTTGGACAGCATTTGGGATGGTTTAATCTGAGATGTATGCAACTACAGCGTCTTTTGCAAGCTGCTCTGGGTGAGATGGATTTCAGGGGATCTCTTGTGGCAGATGTACAGAACACAAGTGAGATCTGGAAGGGCTGCTTCTCTGGGCCAAAGAAGAGCAAATCCATAGCTGGTGGACATGTAGCTGGGCACTGGTGGATACGGCCTGTTTTGACAGATTTAAGACGGACAAAATGATGTATCTAATTTGGAAGCTCTGGTGACATCCTATGGATAAGAGGTCATGCATTCTGACAGTTGGCTTTTTTCTTGTGCCAAGCTTGTCTAATGTGTAGCTAAGATAAAGCATGTCTCTCTCTTTCTTCCCCTGTCGCTCAAATACGCTGGACACGGGGGAGCAGGAATGAAGAGGTGAGCATGCAGCATGAGTTTATGGAGGGCATAATGAGATAAAAGTCAGTCCATAATGGGATTAGCCCCAGGCTAAAGCACTGATGGCAGATACTAGTAGATACCCACTGACAAGATGCACTGACACTCCACTAGACACCATGATGCTCTGGTGCATGTGTGTGTTGCCACGGATGCCATTTGCTGTATGTAATCCTCATAAGCTCCTCGTGGTAATCCATGTTTGTTTATTTACACGTGAAATTAGTGGTAGAGGACAATCTTTGACATCTTTTTAACCAATGTTGACATGACAGCCTAGCTATACAATAAAAAGAACACAGTAAAAAGAACAAAAAAGTCAGCACACTAAGGCTCAATATTGGAGCCTTAGTGTGCGGACTTTTTTGTTCTTTTTACTGTTGCCTTTTTTGAGTCCAGCACCTACTTTAAAACACTCAGATGTGCGCACCCGCTTCTACACTATTAGCCTAGCTATACAATACATGTATTTTCTGGGAGTTCTATACAGTAACAGTTGGTTATCAGGTAGTGCCGATAAAGCATACTGCTTTTGTACTTTGAAATACGGAATGAGTTCCCAAACCACAATACTGTATGTTAGCAAGCTACAGTACTTATACAGTAGTATACTTGGAGTGAAGGTGAGGAGGGGGAAGTGTTGTCTCAGTCTTATTCAGGATATTTTTTAACTATAACAGCCTGTAGTGAATTTGAAATATCAACAAAAACAAAATACTGTACAGAAAACCCATTGAAGCCTTACTTTGTACTTTGCAATTTTGGACTGTGAGGCCTTGGGGAAAGAATACGCTAGAATCTGAAAAGTCGTCTGGTCTAACTTTGCACATTCATGATCTGTGAAATAGAAACTGCCCACATTTTGGTGCCAACTCCAAAACACTTCTTCTACACAACTTCATAACCCTCCTGTCCTCACACTCCTGTCTTCTCACTGCTCCTGCCCACGTTTAATACCCATCCGTACAGAATGAGTCTCTTACAGGATGTACCATTTGTGTCTGCCTCTGGGAGAAGGCTTAAGGAGGTGAACTTTGTTTCCATCATGCCCAAGGAAGAGAGACCATATGTTGTGAGTCATCAGGCGGATGGCTGGGCTTGACAGAATTCACTGGCCAGAAGTCAGCAGGCACTCCTCATATCACTAATCCTATTGCTCTATTGTGTTGTCACGTTTTGAGACATGCCCCCCCGCCAGCCTTGCCACCATACACACACACACATACACACACACACACACACACACACACAGACACACACAGACACACACACACACACACACACACACACACAGACACACACACACACACTACACACACACCACTGACACTACACACACACACACACACACACACACACACACACACACACACACACTTTGGTTTTCAGTCCCTCAGAGCATGTACAGTGACTTGTCTGAAAAGAACCTGCGATTGGCATAACAAGCCGGTGTTACACTGAAAATCCTAATGAATGGAAATGATACCCTAATTAGCTTTTCTTTAATTTAATTTGTGCAGCACCTTTACAACAGGATTTGGTAACAAAGCAGCTTTGTGGATTACCTTATATGTATTCATAGCAGAATTTAGTACATTAGATGCATTGGCCTCTTAGTTCTAAGCTCAGAGCATAGAAAGTGTGCCTGTCACAATTCTAATGTCCTTTGACTCCAAAGTGCTCATAATGGTCACAATTTTATATGCTGTTAAATGATTTCAGTCAGTATTTTATTTATCATTTGCAGTGTACAGTATGACCACATTTGTGGTAAAACTAAGCTCTCTTGTAAACCCATAGAAGGCGGATAATGTTGATGATAATTCACACACCATCTTGCCTGTGCTGCATTGCAGGAATTCCCAAACTGTGGTACGCATAGCACTGGTGGTACACGAGCTGCTTCTAGGGGGTATGTGAGAGCTATGGCGGAAGGGTGTTAAAAATTAACTTTTCACATTTTTTTTTTTAATCGTGTTATAATGATATATGGAAGCATGACATTAATCGAAAACATTTGTAAACTCTATTGTACTGTAGGCTTTATTTTATCATCATCATAAAAAAGGCCTGGAATGCGTCAATGGAATGTGTTCCTTTTTACGTGTCAGATGGGGGTACACGAGCCGAGTCAGGACATACTGTAGAAGGTGGTACGCAGGGGGAAAAGTTTGGAACCGCTGACATACACTGATCTTGAGTCTGAGGAGTATGCCTATGCCAGATGCAGAAGCTGTATTTTATATTAAGTGTGTGTGTGTGTGATGGTGAATAACATGAACTTGGTTAGCAATGGCGGCCTCCTCAGAAACTCGCTCTCTGTGACGTGACGTGGGACTGAAAGCTCAAGGCCATCATTATGATGACTAACTGACTAATACTCTTCTTATCACCAGTCATCACAATGGTTCAACCTCACATGATGTTATTATATCCCATTTTACAGAACCGGGTCATTTGCAGTGATGTGCAATATAATGACCATAGGGATATTTCTAACAATGCAGTGGGTTTACTTCTAGGCCACAGTCTTAGGAGACAAACTACTTTTTTTAGTGGCTTAGCCTCCAGCTGAGCATGAACATGTGAAAGAACGGGCAAATTATTCTGCAGCTTTAACTCTTTCTCCCGATAAATTCGGGAACCAAAACCCAAATATCCATGAAATGAATATAAGAATCCAGCGGTAGGGAATGCACCGAGGCGAGAGATGGCTTTAAGGTGAGAGAGGGAGAGAGAGGGATGGAGAGAGAGAGAAAGAGAGAGAGAGAGAGAGAGAGTGGTAAGAGAGGAGGAAAATTGCCCTGGCCATTCTCTTCTCTTCAAGTATGTGACCTTTAAAGTAAACTGGCTGAACGGGGGGCAAATGCGTAATTGACCTGACCAGAGATCTGGCATGGTGTGGTAGAGAGGCAGGGCCCTTCAGGTGTTAACTGGATAAAGTTAGCATTGAACCTGGGGGAGTCGGCCTCATTAATATTGCATGGGGGATGTTATTTGTCTACTATGACTCATATTGCCAGACCTCGTGCTCATTTCCACCACAGAGTGGCCTAGTCTGACTTGTGAGAGTGCCAAGCTGCTTCACTGGAGTGCTGGACATGGATTCCATGCATGCCAAGGTGTACTGGACATGCTGTTAGAAAGCAGGAATATTTCGACTGAAAACAGAGGGAACAGAATACAGACAAAGGCAAAGTAACGATCCACACACCGGTGAGTGGATCTTTACTTTTTCTTTGAACTGTATGTTTTTGATCTCACAAAAAAATGTTGGATGTCCGTGAATAAACTTTGTTTTTTTTACAGAATACAGACACACACACACTCAAATGAAATTCTTCTCAGCTCAGTTGTTCTGTCCACTGGGATATTTCTATTGTATTTTTTGTACTGGTTCTGTGCAAAAAAAAATACATTATGCATACTATATTTTAGCCAAACGAAACACGCCAGAGAGCTAGTAAACCCTACCTTCGTTATTGCCAGAGAAATTCCACCAGAGTTTGGTTTTTGTGTGGGGGACCAGACAGGCTGCCCTCCCTTTGTGTCCAATTTTTGGAGCCTGGGCTGCCTACACAGATCAGAATGTAGTAGAGTGCACTCACTGAATGGGCACTAGCGGTGGCGAGGAGACGATGCTAAACGTGACAAGAGATGCTATGGGCGTAATAGCACACAAGCCCTGACTGCACGTTTAAGAGCGCTGTTGTTTCATGATGGCTCTAAGGCAATTTGCCTCTGCTTTTAACTTCTCACTTTCTGCTTCTACGGTATCTTCACTTTCATCTTTGACAGCGGTACTATTTAACATTGTCCACCGGTACTATTGCTATTGTATTGCTCAATGTCATTTCCCCACTCTGTTTCTTGCTCTCATTTTCTACCATTAGCGCTAACGCTATCTCTGTGCATCTTTTCCCATCCCTCTCCACTCTCTTCTCTATCCCTTTGTTCACCTCATTTCTACTGCCTCCATTTGGCTCTCTCCCTCTTTTCCTCTTTCTTCCCTCGCTCTCGCTCCAGTCTTCCTCCCTTCCCCCTTTATCTTTCTCATTTCACTTGATGTGTTTACTCTCTCTCTCTCTCTCTCTCTCTCCCTCTCTCTCTGTGAAATCCTCTGTATATCTCCAGCCTCTGTGGTCCAGCGGCAGCCAGAGCGCCTATGGCTTGAGATCCAGAAGCTTCTCTCGGTGGAGCGTGTGCAGCTGTTCTCTAGGCTGCGTGACATTTCGCCACGGCTGCCCTGTGGAGTGGTGACGGCGCTTCGCCTTTTCCGCCACCGCTGTGCACGACCCAGCGAGACTCCACCGCTGTCCAGCGCCTGGTCAGTGGCTGCGCTCTGAGCCATCGCTCTTTTGCCAGTGTGGTCATTACAGGCGTCCGGCTCATAAGGGCATGCACTCGCCCACTGCACCGGCTTTCAGTCTGTGGCCTGACATTGGGCTCACATTGGGCTCACAAGCAGCTCTTCCACCAATACAGAGGAAACATACAAGAGTGAATATAGAAGAACCCATTGTGCTGACTTTCAATCTGTCAACATCATTTTATGTATTTAAAATACATATTCTTTTATCAACTCACGCACATACTCAAGACGACAAGCGTTCTGAAAACAGGCGCTCTTCAGAAAACAGGCTTTTCAGGGATTAACGGTTTTGTGGGTAATAAACCAGCCATGGCGCCACAGAACCTAACTAAGAGCCGGCGCGGCGTTGCGCGGCGTGAGCTGCCTAGCTGCTGCCGTCTCCCGGTGCCGGTAACGAGCAGCTGGAGCAGGGGCTAGCGTGGGCGCGCCGCGGGCGAGATCTCTCAGCTGTGGCAGCTCGGGCTTAGCTGCCAGTGGACGCAGGGGAGGCTGGCAGCCGAGCCCCTCGCCTGAGCCTCGCGGACGCTCTTCTGGGATGAGAAGCGTGGCTCTAAGGCGAGGGGGCGAGGGGGGATGGAGAGGGAGGAGGAAGACAGACAGGCGAAGAAGAGTGAGAGAGAGAGAGGTGCCTCTAAGGCCTGCTGGATGAAACGGACACACAGGAGCACGAATGCACTCTCACCAGCCGGAGATGGGAGCTCCACAGTCACCTCAGACACTCTGTGCCTCCTCCTCCCTTTTATCCTTCATTTGCCTGGCTCTCGCCATCTCCCTCTTTCCAACCCCTCTCTCTCTTCCTCTCTCTCTCCCTCTCCCTCCCTCTCTCTCAGCCAGTGTTATCTTAGCATTTCAGTCATCGCTCCCTTATTATAATCTCCCTGATCCTTATCCTTTTCTCTGTTCTGCATCTCTCTCGTTCTCTCTCTCTCCTTCCTCTCCTGTTCTCTTTTGGGCTCCCTGTCCACAGCTGGAAGCTGAAGGGTGCAGCTGTCCCTCAGAGACCCTGTTTGTGTGAAGCACAGCCTGCTATTTATTTGATGTCATTGAAGAAGCATATGTGTGTTGTCGGGAACATTGAGAGACGAGGGCAGGCAGTAGAGAAACAATTGAGTGGTAATGAAACAGCATCTCATGGGGAAAGAAAGACATTGGTGCTGATTGAACTCGCTTGAATTACCTTACGGTGATAGAGAATTTACGAGGGGGAAGGGAGGCTGGTGGGGAGTGGGGGGGTAGTCGTGTTGATGGGGTGGTGATGGGGGTTGGGGGGGGAGAGCCGTGCTTCATTTGTGTTAGATAATATTAGCATTACTGCTTAATTACCGAGAGATGGAGATGGCCCAGGTTGACCGACAGTTGTTCTATCCGTCTTGGACATTCCATTTAGAACACATTCCATTTAGAACACATTCCATTTAGCACCGCTGGGTTTTCAGGGGCTGGGTAGGGGAAATGGGGGTGGGAATTGTGTGTGTGTGAGTGGGGGGTGGGTGAAGGCACTACAGGCATCTTTCAGCACCAGCTAGGCTTCACACAGAGGCCTGCTATGCAGTGAGCGTGTGTGTACTGATTAGCGTTATCTGACCTTTCACTTGCTGGTGAATGAAACATGGTGCTGCGCGGTGGCGGCGGGCTGACGGCATCTGTCTCCAGCACAAAAGCTCTATTGTGTCCTTGGCATCACTTCGCAATACAACAGAGAGGCTCGAACGGAGGGAGCTTTCCCCCAATGGCCCATCTCAGTGTGACCTTGTGAAAGTCGTCCATATCACTTCAATCCGTCATTCAAAAGTGTATGCAGATGCAGACGCATGGCCATGCAAGGGGAACAGGAGGGGAACAGCTGAATGCTGTGGCTCTGAGTCTACTTTCAGTGTATGGCCTAATTCAAGCAAGGAGTATCCATTTTCTGGATGCCAGGGCGAAAATCAACAACATATATTGCCAAGCTGGGACCTCAATGACAACACGACATGACGATATTCCCAGCAATTCATTCACGCAGGCCTTCTCTTTAAAAACTTCCAGATCATTATCAAGTAATGATCTCATGCTGACATTTTTTGAGCTGCTCAGTGAAGTGAAGGTGAAATTGCTGTACGGGGCGGGCCATTTGCAATTTCATTAGCCTTTTTACAGTGCCGAGTATTTCATTATTAACCTTCACACAGTATAAAAATAACTAAGAATATTGGTTGCCAAAGTTGAGGTGTCATTCATATATCATTATAAATTATGTATGTATGGGCAAAACTGTAAATGTCAAACAGTTAATTATTGAGCTAATTAGGAGTTTTAAGAGGAGGTCTGAGGGAGGAATAAGCACAGTCGTGCTGATATTAAATGACTTCCGTTTTTAAAATAGACTTCTTCACTATTTCATGTATCTGAAAGCACTCAGTCAAAACGAGCTTTCAAGCCTGGTATGCACACAGTGTCTTTGTGGTGTAGGCCTTCACTGATGCCATTCACAACAGGAAATAAAACGGCATCTTACCTCACCTGTGAAACATTTTTTTCATTCCACTCCATTAAAGACAGAATACCAGTTGCATTTTTTTTTTAATGTTTTCAGATAACATTATGTGCAAAAGGGTTCTCCAATGTTTTCTCAGTTGGCCTTTTAAAATGATATCAGATTAGTATTACTGTTTATGTTGCTATTCTCTTTAGTCAACACTATAGTCTGATCAACTGCTAAATTTAATTATTGTTTGTCTGTCAAAAGCGTCTGCTAAGCAACACAACTGTACCTGTAACTGTAGTAAACAGAATGTGCCTTTGGAACATAAGATGAATGGTTGCTGATAATGTCGATATTGCATTAAAGATCAGCCATTTAGTTCTACAACATATAACAACACATACTGTAAGGTTATCTGAAATCTGCTGCCCTGATTAAGAACACAATGCAGCTGCTCTCAGCCGGTACTCTGGCTATAATGGAGTGGAATGGAAATGTCTAAGTGACCTCAAACTTTTGACCGGTAACGTACCAGCTAGTATCTTTAATCAGTGTCGCTGGTACTAAAATGAGGTACAAAGTCTATTTGTGAGTGATTTTAGTAACATCTTTTGACTGGCACATCAGGTTAATGTTCAAAAAACATTTCTGGGGAAAGGCCCCTCTTATTAGAGCATAATAATGTTCACATAAGTATTCACATGCAACCACCACTTATCACCATCTTTGCCATCTTTGCACAAATAATTAAAGTCACATGAGATGAGACAGAGCAAGAATTGCGTTGTACACAACAGCCTGTCTCCATAGGTGTCAACTCCAACAAATGTTAAGATGAATTCAATTTGTGCACGTGTAGCAGGCGTCCGATAGAGCACCTGGGGAAGAAAGACCTGACCGTTTTAATGCAATTTTCCAGACCATCAACTCTCTCGCGCTCCCTGCTTTGGCTTTTGAGTGGAACAGCTGCCGGGCGAAGATGAGGGCCGACACCTCGGCATCTGCTGACTCAGGCCACGGAACATTCCAGATCCCCAGTCTTAAGTACCGTCAGGAGCAAGGCTCACAAGCGTCTTGTTTTGATGTGTCAGGTAGGCCTTGCCTAGTGAAGCAGGCCCTGCTGCGTCTGTGTGTGTGAGCAGTGGGTTACATATGTTTCCTTTGATAGGAGGAGGGCCTCCGTCAGCATGAGGAGGGCTTAAGGGGAGGGCTGCTCTGGGATTTGGGTGCGTCGCCGAACACAAACACATTATTCCGGATGTTGCTCTAAAGATGGTGCTTTAAACAATTATGGAGGTGAGCAGAACATTTTCTGAACTCTAAATTGCATGCAATTTACTTGTCATCTTCATTTTTGATTCACTGTTAAAATAGTCCAGTGATTAATTAAAATATCCATAATGAAACCATATGCATTGAGTATACTGTAGGCCTATATTGTCAGTAACTCAATGCACATGAAGGCATACATTTTAATACCATAGTCGATCCATTCTGTCCACGTATTCAAATGTGTGTATTTGTTGATAAACAGAGGGACAAAGTTAATCTGCACTTGGTATATTACTGGTTCTATAGGCGTTGTGCCAGTGCATTTTTCAAATACTGTATACAGTACATGCTATTGTTAAGTCACTGCCATCGTTCTGTGTGTGTGCATCCTTCCTGCACAAAGATGTCTCCATTTTGATTAAACCATCTTTTGATAACGTATTGCATATTGCATGAGGACTAATGACTGACTAGGGGCGACATAGGCATACTGTAGTGCCAACATACAGTCATTGTTTGCATGAACTGTGGGACATGTACATTAGCTATACCAGTTCTGTCTGATTGGAGTCAAATAAATGAAACAAGATGTTCCAACTGCCTGACATAATCCGGCACTCTTCAAATACATTTACTGGCAATGGTGCTGCCAGACTAAAAGCTTGTATTTTATGTGCCAATCATATTGTTGGCACATGTAGGATCTACAAGGGCACTTGAAGCCATGGTGCATATGCCATCCTATTTTGCCCAGGAGATGAACTCCAAGGCAGAGTCAGCTGAGCCATGGATATGACGCATGAATACCAGGCTGCCTGGTACGATACAATTTGATTTGACTTGCATCAAGGTTTGTGAAAATGGCATGAACAGTCTTTTTTTTTACATTCTTCTCCATTCTGTAAGCTATACTTTGAGCCATTTTACTGATTTTACTGAACAGTCAGGTTAAAGTGTGTTTGATTCATATAGTTTTATATGCTCTTAACAAAAAACACCATTTGACACCCTCATAAAATGGTAGTCATTTCGGGATCAATTTAAGAACACAGTAGCAAAACATTAAATACACTAGAAAAACAACGTCTTGTTCTTGTGTTGTTTTTTGAATAATGTTTTGTTAGTTTTACAAGAAGCTCAGATCCAACCTGTTTAGCTTGTAAACCGCAAGCACCTAAAACGAATGGGAAGATTTCCTCCTCACCCTCTTTTCAAAGATTTCTATCACTTTCAAAAAGCCTCTTTAATCTCCCCCCAAGTAATCCAGACTGACGACTGTTGGCTGGCTGCGTTATTTAGAACATGCGCTTCCCCAACGAGGTACGGGCGCTGCACCCCCCCTCTCCACCACCCACCCCCCACCCTCCCCGCCAGCCATGTCAGCCATAAAGGGAGATGCTGATCAGAGTGCTGGAGCTCCAGCGTGGAAGAAGTGGAGGCTGCATTAACATAAGAGCCCACAGGTAAACTCCTTCGTTGGCTTTTCATTTCATATTCTGCAGCGCTCATCTCTTTTCTCTCTCGCTCACTCTCTCTCTCGCTCTCCTCCCCATGTGTACATTCAAGCTACTCTTAAACGATACTCTAGGCTTAGATTTTTGGCACAGATCCTTGAAGAAATCCAGTGTGCTCTATTCTGTTTGAGATACTGGCCGGAACAGAGGTGTGAAGAAAACGAGGGGTCCCTTAATCTATTTACTTCTGATGTTATGGGGGGGAAGAGATCTGTATTATAACATCTAAAATACTTGGACAGGATGTTCTAAGTTCCCAACCCCACTGGAAGTCTATGATGTATTTCACTTTAATTTCAGAGATAAAAGCAATACCTCTGACTTCCATTTCCTGACTTGGGATGTATGAATAGGAAATGATGGCTGGGCGGATGAATAAAGCCAAGCTTAGGGACTGGATGTTTTCAGGAGGAGGGAAAAAAATTAGGCAAAATCAATCACACAGAGAATATGGTGGCAGCAAGGACATTGGGCCTGTCAGAATATTCCAGTGGCTGTGTGTGATCTATCCAGAGAGACAGCCTCCGCCAAGCCAAGACAGTGACAAGGAAATTGGAAGGAGGTGAATAGAAATGTTTGGGACTGTCTGGTGAGCGGCTGCCTTTTAGTTTTTTCCTCCTCCCCTCTATTCTTCTTCATCTTCATATTTTTCATCTTCTCCCTCTTTCAAGATTAAATCATTTGACATGGCACATTCCCCCAGGGCCACGAGCTGCAGAGTAAAGGATGTGCCACCTAGAGATGGCGGCCAGCAAGTGTAAACGCAATGGCAGGCAGACAGACCCAAAAAAAGACAGAGAGAAAGAATGTGCTTGTGCCGGTGCATGCTGTTTATTATTACGCTCAGCAGAAGATGAGTTGGGAAGATTTGAATGCACACTGGCAGGATGAGGCCTGTTGGTGGTGCTGGGGCTCCTGGCCCTGGTAAAATGCACTCAGGAGGAATTATGGCCTTGGTAGAATGCTGAGCACATAGAGGGGTGCAGCACTCCCCAACTCTTCTGATAGGGGGAGACGGGGGAAAAACATGGCATTTGCATTTTTATTGCTATTGTTCATTTAAGGGTGCTGTCACAAACACAGGGGTAATGGAACAAGTAAGAGGTATTTGAAATGCAGGTATGAGAAAAGTTCCATCTGGAAAAAAAAGGCTGTGGCTGCAACACACTGAAGCTTTCAACAGATGCAAAAATCCATGATTTACTCAAGTAAAAGTCAGTAAAAAGCCCCCCTGAGTTGTTTGATAAGAGGCGCCCCTTACTCATGCCCCTGATGTGAATTCATGTTCAGCGGGGGTTGTTGTCAAGGGAACCTGAGCTCCCCAGACCCCAACCAGCGTACACCGCCCACAGTCATCCCCACTGACTTGTCCCCCACCACGCCATGAGTCACACTCCAATCTCCCCCCGTCTCCAGCTGTTCCCAGCCTCTTCAGCTCCCTGTGGAGATCTCAGCCCACATCCAGGCCACATCCAACTGCATGGAAAACACACAGTGGTTGACTATGGACAGTAGTGGGCAATAGTGGACCAGGGCGCAGACTGCTCCAGGGTCAGCTGCTCTTTGGGTAAACCCCCATCATGTACACTTTGTTTAATCTGATAAATTGGTGGCAGTGGCTGTTCAGTAGCACTGTGCTGCTTTGTTGTCCAACTCTGGACCGATCTCAAATAAAGGTAGCTCCCCTGAAGCAGTCAAGCCAAGTGCCATTTGGTCCATGATTAAGCTGTTTTCAGAGAACTCTTGTCTATTTGGGAACTCGTTTCCTCCTCGTGTGGGCTTTAGGCCTAATCGGAATGTGGAAAAATAGATGAAACACCAGACAATAAGGCAGTATCCGCAGATATTCTTTTCATTTTTCCTCTGTAGTTTCTTTTTTCCTGTCCAGGCCGGCAACACAAAATGGACGTTGCGGGGCTCTTACAAAGTGAGCAGCCCTGGAATAATAAATATTTCACAAGCCTATAATATAGCTGGATTGTTTCCCTGGAAAAACACAGGGGAAGGAGAAGGCCGGAATTAATGAAAGCCGCGAACAGGATATCAGATGACCTTCTCTTATAGCATCTGACACTATTACTCTAATAAAGCAATAAGTTAGCCCTCCCAGAGGCAGGCTCCTCTGTCTAGCAAAATCATGGAAGCTTGCTGTAGCACTCTCCCAAATTGATTAAGTCTTTAATTAGTCCTCCATAAAAAGTGACTCTGCTCCAACGGGGAGCTGTTAACGTTTAGGGAGTTGAGCCATGGTGTTTTAAAGGGAGAGCCGCCTGAAATGTTTGTGATTTATTTACCAAAGCATTGTGTCAGAGGAATAGACAACCTTTTAAAGCAGGGGAATTGAGCTCCCCTCCAGGCACTGTGTACCGTTTCAGTCCAGCCATTTCCAAATGAGCACCTCTGGGCCACCAAAAAGGTATCAATGCTTTTTTTAATGGAAGGGAAAAAAATATTTCCTCCAAGGGATCGTGATGCTTGGCAATGGAAATGTCAGCATTTGCTAGATTCCTTTCAGAGCAGTCAAAATGTTTTATGAGAATGTCGTGGTTTTTTGAGAAAGAGAAATGGCTCCTTTAAAAAACAACACCCATGGCTATGGGCACAAAAGCGACACACATGCAGTGTGGAGAGTGATGTGGGCGAAAGAGAGGCAGGTGACTCAGGAGGATGGAGTACTTTTGGGCCCCTCCAGCTCACGCGGGGATTAAGCCTCCTGGACCACTAGATGGAGCTTTTCCCACCTCAAGAGGAAGAGCCACTTCCTTACCCCTCTTGTCCCTACACCACTTCCACCTGCACTCTTGTCCCCACATCAGTGCTACTGTATCACTCATGAAATCACATACTGTACGCTGACAGGGCATGCACAAGGAATAGGTCCCAAATATAGCAGAAGTCTGCTCAATATAATGATCTTACAATGCTAGTTAGTATGGGTCTCTGTGGACTCCAGCTGTACATACTTTTTTGAGGGTGCATTAAAAATGAATAACTATTTGGCTGAGGGGCAGCCAATGTCTGTCATGAAGAATATGATATACTTGTTGCTGCAGGCCAGGGACTACATTGTTTCTGACCACTGAGCCAGTGGGTATTCATGTCTGCCAAAGACATTACCTGCCACCTCCAGGATTACAGGAGATTACGGAGTGAATGGTTTAAGTCTGCCTCACAACAGAGTGCGCTCACATCTCAGCATGCGAGGTCTGGCCTAGATTAGCTAACACTTCGCCCATGCTGGGAGATATGAGCTTCTCAGAAATGTGTTTGGTTTGGCTCCCTCTGTCTTGGATCCATATGAAAGGCTGAATACTGTCTTGGTAATATACGCTGCTGTTGTTTTTTCCTTTCAAGTGCCGAGCGGAACAATAGCAGATGGTCGGCCACCATACTTTGGAGGTGAGTGGCCTCCGCTTTAAGCCTTTGTTTTACCCAATCCGGCTTCGCTCTGGATAAGAACATGCTCAAGTACCCTCCACTTGAAGTGTTGACAGCACCTTCTGTTGTGCGTGGTGATCATAAGTAGTCGTTCACCAAAACTATTTATCTGCCACAGTCGTCCATTTTTAAACATATCATTTTTTTTCTCACTCTCTGTCAACATTACAAGATGGCTTTTTCAGTGGCATGTGCACGCCGTTCCAGCCCACCCTCCCTCCCCTTAACGACCTCAATCCACCGGCTTGAGGCAGCTTGAAGGTCACCCTAAGCTGGCTCTGTGTGGCCACTGGAAGCCCTTGGTAAGCTGGAGAGGGGAAGAGCGGTGGCGGGAGACAGAGGTGAGGCTTCACGCTCCAGCAGAAAGCACTTCACCACAGCAGGTGACCACCGTCCACACTGGGTCTCTGGCATTAATGCGTGAGACGAGGAGCAAAGCAATGGCACTTTGACCCCTGCCCAGGAACAGTCATCTGCTACATGGCAAGTGGCAATGAGGAGACTAGAGGCTAAATGATGCCTCTGTTTAAACACCCACCACTAATCACTCCCATTGCTAATCACACCATGGCAACAACCAGCATGAGCCCCCCTCTTATATATGGTCGCCCGTCACCTGCAGACACTGCAGTGCTACATCAGTATGGCAATACACTGAGGGGGGACAGGACGGATGGACTTGACCATGTGTATGAGTCACTCATGTCACCTGCCATCTTAAGACATCCCTGCGGAGATGTCGCAGCTGCATTATCATGAATAATGCCTCTATTACTGCAGTACACTGGCCCATCATGTCTGGAATTCTCCCTGAGGAACAACCATCGCATCCCATTCACTCTACTCTTTATAGTGGTCAAGGCGTAGTGGGCCATCGCACCGCCCTCACCACACTCCTTATAGTGGCTGAGGCGTAGTGGGCCATCGCACCACCCTCACCGCACTCTTTATAGTGGCCAAGGTGTAGTGGGCCAAAGAGCGACTCCTGTGAGGGCTGAAATGGAAATTGACATTCCTTACTACAGAGTGCATCATTTCTTTCCTTTCCCCTCACCATAAATAAGTCATGTGGCGCCTGGCTATGTAATGTGTACGTTGCACTGGTAAAAGCATTATCTGTTGGAGTGAGGGCTCTGCCCCAGGTCTCTGCCCTCCACTGGCTAATCCAAGATGCTCTTTAAAGTAATCCATTCAAATAACTCTCCGATTCAATTAATTAAGAATCCAAATGGACCAAGGACCAGCTCTTTAGTGCACTCTAAGTCTGCTGAGTGCACCCGCTCGCTGTCCTGCCATGCTGTTGTGGGCAAAACAACTTTAATTAAACAGAAGCCTGAAACTTCTGGGGCATATTTAGGAGTCTGAGTCTGTCCTCATTACAGCGATTTCTTTAGCCTGCCGAGCTGGCTGATAATATGCCCACATCATGCCTTCATTTCGATGGCATCCATCTTTGTTTTCTGCCGTTGCCTGTTTTTATTTACGTGTTGTGCACAAGACACGTGCGGCTATGGATGGCGCCAAGCAGAGCTGTGAAAATAGATAGACCCCCCACCCCACCGCCACCCCCCAGTTTGTTGATCACGGCACCACACTCTCATTTCAGCCGTGACAGGTGAAACAGATTACTCTGAAGGAAGGATGCGTGTGTTTGCCTTACTGTATGTGATAAAATCACCTCAAATAAATCACAAGGTCATGGGCAGCCTCCACTAACCTGTGCAAATACACACTTCTCCTAGCGTCTCACTGGAGGGTCTCTGTTGTTATTTACACTGCCATGATAAAGTGGCTTAAAATAGTCTGGAACAGAATAGGATAGAATTGACAAAAATACCGTGCAGAGGGAAGCTAAAAAAAAACAACCAACGCATAATATGATTTAAAGAGCCTGAATTCCCTCAAAGCTTGTATATCATTTAATAAAATAAAATTAAATAAAGAGTAATATAATGATACAAATAAATAAAATGTTTAAATGTCAATATCAAGTTTTTTTAGCAATTAGTATTTAATGTCATAATAAAAATGTAAAAATAATAATACATACATGTAAATAAACAAAATCAGTGGTATCATGTTATTTTAGATTCACATTTGGCTTTGCTAATAACCCTCCTGCATATCACGTAAACTACGCTATTAAATTCAAGTCATTTGAGATGAGAAAGTGCTTTAAGCTGATGCAGCATATTGCACCTATTTTACACACTCCCCATATTGATAGTAATGATTGCACAGGAAAGCTAATGGATCTCTCTCTCTCTCTCTCTCTCTCTCTCTCTCTTAGTTGAAACAGAAATGATGACATTTAGCTAATGCAACAGGTTGATTTGTGATGTAACACAACATTAGCTCTGCAGAGGGTATATGTTTATCCATGCAGGAGGAAGCATTTAGCTGGCGGCCCGGCAAGTGAAAGATCTCCAGGAGGCCTGGGAGCGACAGTGCTTATATGAAGTATAATCACTGCAGTCTCCCCAAGCTCCCCGGTTTAGGGTGGAAGACAGACGCATTCACGGCGAATCACACCAGATTATGCTCGTGTGTGCTTGTCTCACAGGTGCACTTCATGATGATGAGACCACTCTAATAACAACAGATCGTTAAGACTGCTGACACATTGCATAAGCACCAGCAAATACATCTTGATTCTCTTGGTGCAGTGATAATGACTAAATATCAAGCTTTAAAATTGAAGCAGGACAGTGTAATAACCAAAGACAGTGTTAATGCCCTTTAATGTCAAATTGACACTCGTAAAATAACATTTTAGAGGCACATTACCTTGTGTTATTGTGAGTCTAGCTCACTCATTAAAACCCAAGGAAGTGTCGTGTTTTGTCAGTTGGTTTTCTTTTAACCCTTACAACTGAAGCCCAAGTGTGTGTGATTGAGATTACAGACTGTCAAATGCGGAGGTTGAGGGCTGAGGGCATTGATTGTGGTTGGGCTCTGCCTTTCAGCAGCTTTTGTGTGTCTTCAGTCCCGCAGTGTGTCAGCTGTCAGCCCCTGATGTTTCACAGATAGCGTGCTACGCTAGTGCAGGACTCAAGGTGTACCCGCGTGTTTTTCTCAAAAGAAAAAGCTGTTTGTGTTACACACCCAGCACTTTAGCTTTCAAATAGCTCTCCATTTCCAGGGTGGTTTGGGCTATAAACAAAGCTGCATAATGTACTGACTGAGAAGGTTGCAGGGAAAAAAGGATGGCACAAAATGTTAAGCTGAGAGGAACAGTCATATCTGCCATTATTTCTAGTGATTTTTTTTTTCACAATTTCTGACCTTCAGAGTAGATTTGTATCAATCAAAAATGTGTCCCAGTATTTTTTTTTAAGAATTAAAGTTCTTTTCATGTTTGAGCATTTTACAAGATGTTATGTACTACATGTACTGTACTACAAGCACCTGTATCTTCTCTGACTTGTAAACCTGTACTGCAATTCTTCCAAAACAGTGATTCTAAACCCTCCGCGTGAAGATTTTGAGCCGTCCATTAAACATTAATTTAGGAAATGCCTTGCCAATAAGGTTCCAATAAGACTAGATTCCTAATATAAGCTAACTTTTCCTAATGGCTGTTTTCCAGTAACCGCTGTCTTTTTTCATCTTGATTGTATGCCGGTCATTATTGGTTTATTGCTGGCACATGGAAATCCGGTTTGCCCGTATGTCTCTTTACATTATCATTAATAAAATCTCAGAATGCTGTGTTATACATTATACAGTGTGCTGCTTAGGCAGCTGGCCAACATCTCAGCTAAAGGCTCCTGTACTGTATCTACATTAGGGCACTTAGCTCACTGGCCCTGTAATCATCTGCCTTCAGACATGGCAGGGTTTTGAGGTCAACCTTATAGGCTCCTCATACCGCAAACACTGTTGAACTTAAGCTGAATATTGAGTAGGCCTACCTGACTTCACTTACTTATCCATGTCAGTCAAGTAGAGCAGAGGGGCCACTAAATCACTTGTGAGTTGAGTGTCATGACTCATGTCATATGTTGTGTCATATACTGTATATATACAGTGAGGAGCACATGTATTTGATACAATGCTAAAACAGGAATATAAAATCATCATTTGACAATTGATCTTAATGCCTTAATTCAAAAAATGAGTAAAAATCAAACCGCCAAGGACACCAATTTTCTTTGTGATTGAAGAATGTATCGTAAATAGATAAATGTTTTCCTTAAATGCTAGGGGAAGGAAGTATTTGACCCCCTATGTAACCCTATGGGAATTTAACACATAGGGGCAGGCAGATTTTTATTTTTAAAGGCCAGCTATTTCATGGATCTAGGATATTATGCATCCCGATAAATTTCCCTTGGCCTTTGGAATTAAAATAGCCCCACATCATCACATTCCCTTGACCATAGCTAGAGATTGGCATGGTGCTTTTTCCAGTAGGCCTATTAGCCTGTTTGATTTGCATTGAGCTCAATGAGCATCAAACAGGCTAATAGGCCTACTGGAAAAAGCACCATGGCAATCTCTAGTTATGGTGAAAGGTGTATAATGATGTGGGGCTATTTTAATTCAAACGGCCAAGGGAACTTTATCAGGATGCACAATATCCTGAATCCATGAAATAGCTGGCCTTAAAAAATAAAAATGTGCCTGCCCCTATGTTAACCCTATGTGTTAAATTCCCATATGGTTACATTGGGGTCAAATACTTCCTTCCCCCTAGCATTTAGGAAGAACATTTATTTATTTACGAAACATTCTTCGATCACAAAGAAAATTGGGGTACTTAGCGGTTTTATTTTTACTCAGTTTTTGAATTAAGAAATTAAGATCAATTGTCAAATGATGATTTTATATTCCTCTTTTTAGGCAACTTTAGCATGGTATCAAATACATTTTCTCCTCACTGTATATATATATATATATATATATATATATACAGTATATATAGAGAGAGAGAGAGAGAGAGAGAGAGAATATCAGAATATAAGGTACAGTAAATGTAGACTTTACATGGGATGGAAAGCTTTCTGTTTGCACAAAAATAATAAGAAAAGCAGACATTTTTTTGTTCACGCACTGCATGACTAGTACACTCAGTGATGGATAAATGCTATATACTTGTTCCTTCTGCTGAAAAGAAGTTCGACTGCTTCTTCCATCACAGCAAGAGCTACTTTTTGGTTAAGTCAGTTCATTAATGCTGCTATGAGTCACCATCATAAAAAATGAATGAAACAACAACAATGTGCACATTTTCCACCTGCAGCAAACACTGTGTGCTGCCAAGTGTCCCCAAAAAGCCCTCTCCTCACAGGGACAAACTCCACACAGTTCTTACATTTTCCTGCTAAAAGAAAATGTGACAAAAAAGACAAACAGTTGGTAAGTGAACCCC
Source organism: Sardina pilchardus (assembly GCF_963854185.1). Taxonomy (NCBI): domain Eukaryota; kingdom Metazoa; phylum Chordata; class Actinopteri; order Clupeiformes; family Clupeidae; genus Sardina; species Sardina pilchardus. The sequence goes on from NC_084996.1 coordinate 33,693,293, forward strand.
TTCCAAAAGATGCTGGGAAACTTGGACTGTATCTTCTCCCTCTACACTTAGTTGCTATGTAGTGTTGCAGGGTTGCATCAGCCAGAGAGACACAGAGTGAGCTCGCTCAGACTGAGTGGGCAGATGTGTGTTGGCAGTCAACACATGTGTCCAGTGCACTCAGAGCGTCCCCTTAGAGCAAACACTGCCAACGTAAAATGCCTGGCAAGACGGTGCAGGGCTCAGATCATTTTAATTAAACGAATAAAGCTCGGGCCAGTAGCTCAATATTTGATGTTCGCCAACATCAAATGTTCGAATTCTTTCTGATATGCTGCTTAATTTTGACTTTCACAGGAAACATCAAAAGATAATCTCTGTCTTCTTAAAAATGAAAATTGGAATAATTATTTCCATGGACACCCTTTGTCAGTGTGGGGGCTTGTCGAGAACATCAAGAGACAATTATGTCAGGGTTTTTTTGGGAGGGGGTGGGGGGGTGAGATTATTATCCTTTGACAGGTGGAAATTATTAAAACATTAAAGAAAACTCAAGTAAGGTGCACATGCAGTCCACAGTATCAATTATGGATATTTCTGCCTTTCATGTTTCATCCAAACTGTTGCTCTCATTTGCAGAGAATAGAGATGGCAGTGTAGATAATGTGCTGGCGCTGCCATGAGCGCACACAGTTATGTGAAAATAGCTAGTCAGAACTTTTTGGATTGTTTGTTTGTTTTGTGGTCATATCTGTACATAACAACCATGGACATAAACAAAGACCCGGTAGCCACTGACCCATCTCCAAAAAGTTGGGACACTTTGTAAAATCTAAATAAGAGCAAAATGATACGATTTGCGAAACAAGTATACCATATATTAAATTGGGAATAGTGCAAAGACAATACCGTATATCAGTTGTTGAAAAGTATCGTTTTTGGGGAAATACTGTATATGTTACTTCTGAATTGGATGCCAGCAACATGTTTCAAAAAAGCTGAGACAGCAGCAAACCACTGATTACGACTGTTGCACATCACCTCTTCTTTTAACAACATTCTCTACACATATGGGAAATGAGAGGATGAGGATGTTTGGGCATTCTTGTTCAATATGGGTTTTCAGCTGCTTAATAGTCTGAGGCCTTCTTAATCAGGTTTTTTTGTTCTGTGACGCACCAAAAGCCACAGACCTGGACAGCAGACTATTTGAGTAACTGGACTCTTCTACTGTAGAATGCAGTTTGGCATTGTTTTCCTGAAATATTCAAAACCCTAATTGAAATAAGATGGCAACATATGTTGATGAAATCCTGTAATAATCATTCAGCATTAATTGTGCCTCTCCAGATATGCAAGCTGCCTGTGTCATTAATGTACCGTCATAACATCATAGATACTGGCATTTGAACTATGCACTAATAACTGGTAGTCCTATGGTTCCTCTCTTCTGTAGCCTGGAGGATGTAGAGTCCATGACTTTCAAAATAATGACTAATTTTGATTAGTCTAAGTACAGGACAGGTCTCCATCCAATATGGTTTTCCAGTCATGTCCTTTGCATACAAAGATTTCTCTGGATTCTCTGAATATGTTAATGACATTATGTATTGTATATTATGTACATGTATATGTTACATTATTTGTCCACACAGTTTTTTTTAGAGAATACCTAATTACTTCTGAGAAATTAAACCTCTCTGGGATGTGCTATTTATACCCAATCATGGTGCCAGTAAACTTAATATTAACTTAGGTTAACGGCAAAACTCTTTTTGAGACATGTTGCTGTCATCAAAATAAAATTGAAAGTATTTTTCATTATTAAATGTGTCAGTTTTAACAGATGTTGTCTATGTTATTTTTGTAACTAAATATGGGTTTACGTGATTTGCAGATTATCACATTCTGTTTCATACGCACATTTTATGCAGCATCCCAACTTTTTTAAATATGTGCTTTTACTACTTTTATGCCATCCAGTCTTGGTACTCATGGTTTATAAAACATGTGAAAGAAACCGCTTTCTATGCATTCTGCACGTGCTGAGGAGTTCTCCATTTCTATATACTGTATATATATATAACACACTGTATGGCTTGGCTGGGATATTCTGTCTGTAGGTATGAGATGCAGGAGCAGGTGTAGAGCCGGGATCAAAGAGTGCACTCTAATTCTGAGGAATTTGAAACCTTTCAGACTTGCTATCTCTGACCAAACTGCCATCCTGTCTCATGATGGACTTTACCCACTCACCACAAAACTTCTTGAGCTTCACTGATCGACTCGTATGCACTTATATTCCCTCTGTGTGCAATCTCAAAATGAACTTCAGCAGCAAATACTGTCTGCTTGTGAATGTCTTAAACCTCAGCCAACTCTTCTGTCTTAAACCTCAGCCAAATTTACAGCTGTCCATGAGTTGACCAATGTTCTCTACTCTCACAGCTGAACTGTGTCAGACACATCAAGTACACAAATGCAGTATACTGTATACTGTCTTTTGTATGAGAAACATCCACACACGCTGCTATCAATTCAGTTCAGTTAAGTCGTTGTTCAGTGTATTTCCTTTTGTGGCATTTCTGTGTACTAGTACTTTAGTGTGTGTTACTTCCATGTTGCAGATGAGCATTGCTTATCTAATCATAGGTGTATATAATCTAATCCTACAGTAGGTGTGTATAATAAACTGTGCCTTTTACACTCAGGGCATTTGCCTCCCTCTGAATACATCCTCACCTATCTTTCAGTGTGGATAGTGTTCTGAAGGGTTTAGGTGCAGCATACACCAAATCCTCTGATAAGTCCTACTGTTGAGAGCACAAGAGTTGAACTTACCCCTGCTCGACTGTTTAAGTTGTCCGTTTAGAAAGCTCATCTCTGGGACTCTCCATCAGCATCTGGTCACACGCTCTGGTGAAACACACAGTGCAAATCCATGAACAACTAGTGCCAATAGAAACACGTGCATTCTATTGTGTGGAATGCAATGACACTGTAAAACATTTACTGTGTTGACTATAAATCTATAAAGCCTGGATGTGCAACAAGGCAATCACCACCAAACATGGTGATGGGAATTCTAATGCTAGAGAGAGTGGATTTGATTTTTCCATAAGGCATGATGATAAAAGACAGCCTCGAATGAAAAATACAGTAAAACACACACACACACAAAATAAATAGCAATACTAGTCAGTTCCAGTAAGTCGCTATAAGGAAGTGCTGCTGTCCTCTCTCTCATTACGTATGCATTTCTCCTTACAGCGCAGTGATAACCAACACAGCCCTACTGTCCACTGGCATCAAAGCAGCGTTGTAATGGTGAAACTATTCATTCCCCAGTGCTAATATTCTGTGGGCCAAAGCCCATGACACACAATCAATGTGTGTGCATTAGGGAGGGGGAATGCATGAGGAATGCTCCTGTGCTATTCCATTTCCACTGGCCCGTTTGTTTTCTTCAAAGAATTCATTTACATGAATTCAGTCTATCAATCTATGGTGAACATGAGAGAGACAGGCATGAGAGAGAATGAGAGCGAGAGATGTGAGAGAGAGAGAGAGAGTGTGTGTGTGTGTCTGTGTCTGTGTGTCTGTGTGTCTGTGTGTGTGTGGGTGTGTGTGGGTGGGGATGGGCAGAGTAATTATGGGCAACACAGCTCTCCCTAACCCCAAGCAGGGGAAGGTCAGTGAGCTGACCTGTTGGCTCAGTTCTTTTAAGAGACAAGGCCACCGTAATAAGAAACATAGAAGACCTTCAGTGCTCAGTTAGAATTTATTTACGGCTATCGTAAATCAATACAGGTGTGTGTCATGTAATATTTGCCCCTTATCCAAGCTCTGGCGTTTTCCATGACATCCATCTCTGGAGTCAGTTTCCCACTAAATGCCTGGGCCAGAGGTTCTCTCCTAGTTCCTCTCAGCATGAATGACCAAATTCATTTTCAACCGTAAGTCACTCCTGTGAACTTGCATGGGCTTTGATTGTGTTCATGTATACACTGTAGTTGGCCAGATTCTGTTTTGGAAAGTGATAATTCAAATGGAAAGAGTAGTCAGTGGAGCCTAGAGACGTGTGCACACAGGGACCTTAATGAAGTGATCCATCCACATCGCCCAGTCCCTTTCTTTGATTCACACTCAGAAACTGTGATGCGGTGAACCAGGTTTAGCAAGTTTCACTATTTTTACAGAGATGTGAAAAACTGGAGTAATATTGAGGCAGTTTCTAACCCTGCACACAGACGCCGTGGACATCAGGCAGCCTTGTGTCTATTTTTACTCATGTTGGAAGGAGTTTTAGAGTCCAAGTGGTTCTTGGACTGGCAATGTAAACAAGATCAAAATGTGGATGCTTGGCATGCATCATGAAAATGCAAGGCTGGTAAGCTATTTGTATAACACCCCGTGGTTAGATGCCATGTTTGTGTAAACTTAAGGGTCTGGCAAATAAATACTGAAGGCCCTGTGTCCATAACAATTTCCGAAGAATCCACATTCAAATTCCCAGCAGGCCTTGTTTCTACAGAACGACACTGAGACTTGGGTTCCTCGTGGTTTGTTGATCACCTAATGTGTATGCAAAATATCTCCATAACAAGGCCTCATCCTCCTCCTCCTCCACAAAAAATCAAGAAAATGTTGTTTTCCCAGGGATGGCTTCACACTCAGGCAGAATTTCAATAAAGCAGAGGACCCGCAGATTTTGCTGTTTAATTAGCTGGTGCGGACGCCATTTGCATGTGAGTGAAAGAGGTGATAGTTGGAGCCCCTTCGGCAGCTGCCGTACAGCGCGCCTGTGAAACGCGGCGGCGGTGGCGGTGCGGCGAGGAGCCCAGAGAGAGGCCGGGCCAGGGTCCCCAAGTCCAGCGCCGCTATTCTTTTAATTACTCATCATAATGACTCCATTTAGCCGCTCAATGACCCATTTAATGGTGCTGAACAGGCATGGGAAGAAGCCACGTCCTTGGCAGGGTCGCTCCTGCAGCTGTCCCCCCCCCCCCTCAGCCCACGCCCCCCCGCCACCCAAAACCACTCGGGGAGTTCTCCTGCGCGCACTGGGAGAAGGAGAGGAGCGGAGGAGTTTGAAAAGCCCACATCCTGTAAACAGATTTTGAAAATATAAATAAAAAAACATGAAATTGAGGTCAGAGGCACACTCTGGCAGCTTCTATCTGCATCATTTACTCCAAAAAAAGCATAATGTAGATAAGAGTGTAATTAAAAGAAAGAGTGCCTCGGGAGGTTTATTCGAATTAAATAAAGAGAGAAAAGACAATTACCCTGCGCTAGTCATGTTTGCCAAATTAACAGAGATGTGTTCAGAAATAAAACCCCTGCAAATGTGTCTCGGGCAAAAGGCTCTCCTTCATCAAAGAGTTCACTCCTCTCACCGCCTCTCCCATGCAGCTTGAAAGCCCTCTGTGTGCGTCTGGCTTTGACAAGCATCTGACCCATATGTGACGCAAGAGTGTGGGCAGGTGGGGTGGGGGGTAGTGGATGTGGCAGAGGGACCAGGCCATGGGGAGGGGAGGGGGAGTGTGTGTGTGTGTGTGTGTGTGTGTGTGTGTGTGGGGTGGGGTGGGGAGACGGGTTGTGTTAAGGGAGCGTCTTGGCCCAGGAGGAGAGTAGAGAGCCCCATATGGTGGAGTGGGGCACATCACCGACACACTGCTGGCCAGGAGCGTGCTGAGCCCCTGTGTCTGTGTCTGCCTCTGTCTCTGTCTGTCTCTGTGTCTCTGTCTCTTCTTCTGTTTCTGTCTCTGATTGACTGACTCTGCTTAGCTGTTGACATGTGCAGGGGTGTGGGGGGGAGAGTGTGTGTGGGGAGGGGGGGGGAGGTGCGCACACATGGGCATGAGGACCAAAAATAACACACAGAACGCCTTCCATTTTCAAAAAGCAAGAGAGGTGTGTGTATATCTGTTGGTGTGTGTATGTTGGGGTGTGTGTGTCTGTGTGTGTGTGTGTGTGTATGTGTGTGTATGTTGGTGTGTCTATGTTTGTGTGTGTGTGTATATATATATGTGTGTGTGTATGTGTATGTGTGGTGTGTGTGTGTGTGTGTGTGTGTGTGCGCACGCACTAGGCGGGGCACCTCTCTGTGTGTCCTGAGAGACATGCAAGTCATTTGAAGCATCAGTGGAAAGCAGCGGAGAACTTTGCCTCTCGCCTTTTCATTTGCATGCACACAGGAGACCCGCAGGCTCAGGCTCTGCATTGATCTGCCAATTAATATTGATAAGATGATGTAAATTCGGGGCACACTTGCCAGATAAGAAACAAATAGTCGGCTGTAATATCCAAGAGACATTGTGTATGAAGTTCTGTAATTGCACTGATTTGTGCCAGTGCCATAGAAGTTGTCTCTCCTCTCCACATTGATCTCCACAAGCTCTCTGTTCTTCATCCCTGTAGCCTCGTGAAACAAAGACTCCAAAGCACATGGCTAGAAATAATGCAAAACATGTCCATTTCTTTCCCCCATATGTTGCCATGCCATTCCGCAGGCTGTTTAATCTCTCCCAAACAAACACTATCTAGCAATATCTATTTCAAAGGACGTGTTTTTATGGAAAAAGTGGCGCAGAAAGGTTGGAAGACGGTGTAATTATGTCGTGGTTTAAGGCTGTTTTGAAGATGGGTTTTGATGTACTTTAATTTGACCATGCGGCTTTGGCAGCAGCCTGCCATATGGAAGTGAATGTAAGTACAGGGAAATGAGATCATGGGCACCACAGGCCTCCTCATCAGCGCGCCCTTGCCTGCGGTGCGTTCACAACACGGCCGGGTGTGTTTGAATTGCCACGCTCCTCATGCTAACTCTGTCTGTTCACTCTTTCTCAGCACCTGATTGTTTTATTTTATTTTACATATTCACAGTCAAATGACAAAATATTATTGTTAGACGATATGCTCTATGCTTTCTATACAACAGCCTTCCGTTCTGCTGTCTGCTCGGCATGGACACGTGGAAGGAAGCAAATAACAAGCAGGCAGCGAGCATGGCTTGTTTGATCTGTTATGAAAATAACGAAGCCTTCCTAATGAAGGAGACCTGATTTGCATTGGTTTAAATGGGAGTTAGCTTTGCTGTGTTGTGTGGCTTACGGAATGCCATTTTGTTGAGTGCCAATTGACAGGCGTATTCCAGTGGCACTGCCACTCTCTGTCAAAGTCCTCTTTGTGCGTGAGAGGAACCTGACAAGCGTCGACAACAGAGAAGGGAAAACAATGTCAACGAGGCTTTACTGACTTTTACAATCACTCACTGGGCCATTGAAGTGGAAATTCAACATTTGCCAATTACACATTACATACAGTGTGCCTTTAATGAGGGGGGACCTCAAATGCAGAGCGCACAAAGACGGGGTTGTAATTACTCTACTGAACCTCAAGCATCACACATAGAGCGTGCATGTGTTTGATAAAGGCACAGCTCATATGTGTACAAAGAACAGTGCACGGGTAGCCTGGGTACTGTAGCAGAGAGAAAAGTACATTAATTCATCAAGGGGTGCTATTCCTAGGGTGCTGCTGTGTGGGTTCACAGTAAAGGAAGCATGCACGCAGAGCAAACACAGCCACTTTCACTTTTCGCCAAAGGCAGTTTGATTTTGTGGAAGTAATGAATGCAACTTTGCAAACACAAAAGTGTTAAATTATATCACTTGCACGAAAACCCCTGTGAAATGATGATGACAATCTGCCAGGTGTTTCGTAACGTGGCTGGGGGTTTGCGTAAGCCCTGTGAGAACAAACAGCGTACCTGAGCCCCCAGATTGCTGAGGATACACCCGCACCTATGGGAGCGCCAAGCCAAGGAGAGAACAAGCACAAAAGCCCCCGTCTTTGGAGCTATGAATACAGAGGCGCCATGAAGAGGGGGAGCCATTGAGATTGTCTCTGGGAAGAGAGCGCTTTGGTTGGGCCTGACGCAACCACATCCTCCTGCCAGCTCTAACGTTGTATTTCGCCTCATTTCAACACAAGAGGAGCGACGAGGTGTTCTATTTTAAAACTTTGCCACCAAGGCGTCTAATCAGTCCTGGGAGGCGTGGCCACACGGGTGGTCAGGTTCATGCAGATGGTCCAATCAGGCCCTGGGAGACGGAGCGCTGAGAAACACACACGGGAGCAATTCAGCACAGGACCAATCTGGAGTGACAGAGGCTAAAGCAAGCAATTTGTATGTGACACAGTGACTAAGCACCTACGGGGAATATTTAGACCATGTAATTAATCAAATTTAAATAACAAAGCAATATAGAGATGCATTTGCACCGCACCAGTAAGGCAGAGTGATATTAAATTTTCGCCTCCAAGTATCAGTTAATGAGTAACAAGAGAAGCGACACAAATATCTAGAGGAAGAGTGTATTATTTCCCTGGCTTTCTCAGCGCGGCGCAAGTTATGAGAGACAGGCACGGAAACAGTGAGAGGATCTGTGGGTAAACTTTATTTCACATCTGACTGACTCCATTTCTCAGACAGACCTGGAGCTAAGGGTGCGAAGAGCAACATAGCAACATAACCCCCCCACCACCACCACCTCTGAGAGAAAGCTCTTATTGCTGGACCAGCGAATCAGCAGCCCAAAGCAACTCAACACAAAGAAAAGACAAAACTGGCAAATGGAGAAGTGGCAGTGCACTCTCTCTCAGCTACCAAGAGAAAACGGGAATCTCATTTCACAAACAGGTGATGAATGGCCGACAATCTTGTTTCTTCCTCCCCCCTGCTCTTTCCATGACACATTTATAACGCTGGAGGAGGGAAATTGTAGCTGTTGAGGACAACTGCTCAGTACAACACAAGATGAACACAGGAAAACATACCCACGCACGGCCTGCAATTCAGAGACAAACACACCACCAGCTCATCAGCTGAGCGACCAAACCACGCGACCTGCGACCTGTCCACTGTGATGAAGAGCAGCAGCCGTAAGGCCTCCATCCAGGGCCACTCATTAGAACTCCTCTCCTCTCCTCTCCTCTCCTCCTCTCCTCTCCTCTCCTCTCCTCCTCTCCTCTCCTCTCTTCTCCTCTCCTCTCCTCTCCTCTCTGCTCTAGTTAATGTGCCTCCCGCCATGGCTGTCATCTTGCTTCCCTCTAAGTCACTAAGTCACTAAGAGGCCTGTGCACACTTCTCCAAAACAGACACTCAGGCTATCTTTGCATGTGTTAGTGCATCAAAAATACATTAGGAGGAATGTAATACTCGTTAATGTACTCCTCCATTGCTGCTTGATTTTGAAGAGGTGCTGGCGGTTCAAGAATGATATCCCATTATATAAAGTCAGGGCGTCTTGCTGTCAACATTACCAATGTCACTTACGGTGTTACAGTACCTAAAAGCAGCACACTTAACTTGTGCCCTGTAAAAGCCTAGTCTGCACTTTCTTCCTCTTCTGTGCGATGGCTGACTTGGAGCTGGGGACTCTTTTGTTGCAGGCAGCCTCTTAAATGGAGTCTAGTGAGTGGCAGGGAACATGGAGGTCTCATCTCGTGGAAGAGTGAATACAGCAGCAGAATACAGATGCAGCCTCTAGCGCGGCTCTGTGCACACCACTGTGGCTCCAGGGGTGGACCTCCTCCTTTATTAGTTACCTTTTGTGCTATAGATGCTGTACGGCGTGGGGAGAGAGCTGCATTCTAATGGCCCTGCGTGGACAGGAATGCCTCTGCATATAGAGTGCTCTAACAATGAGGGATGAATGTGCTCCTGTGCTAGTGCTCAACTGGCTAACCGAGCTACAACACGTCCTTAGTGGCGCAACACAACAACAGCCAATGCAACCTTTGTCAGGAATCAGTGGAGAAGCCAAAGTGACTGACATATACTGTGATCAGCTATTATACAGGATATTTAGGGTGGAAAAATGAAGTGAGCCATAGAATAAGGGGTGAGTGATTTGCCCCACTCTCTGGGTCATGAGTGCTTTGAGCATCCTCTCTCCTTCCCACAGGGGCCTATGGAGGAGTGCTCTACATTCTCTTCTCTTATATGTAATCTAGGATTGCGCCTGCAACTCTCTGGGAAACAACCTCCTTTGAGCTATGTAATGGGAGAGTGATGACTATCTGAATGGATGAGAGCTCAATTTGCAGTATAGATAGGTTTGTCCAGCACAGCGGGCTGAGGCAATGATATATAGCATTCAAGTGAATATACGTGTAGTCCTCAACAAAGGCCTTACGCAAGTCAACTGACAATAAAGAAACATGACCATTCGAGAGCAACTGTCACATATTGAAAATGGCACAGCGATAGCACAGCAGTCAACAAGAGATTGTTTAACCTTTTGGCTCAAAGACATCAAAAGGTGCCTTGGCACACACACACACGCACACACACACACACACACACACTCTCTC
>NC_084996.1:33708654-33736154 GCF_963854185.1 Sardina pilchardus
CCCTGGCTGTGTCCGCGTGCATGAGTCTGCATCCTAGCCCACTCATTAGCGCCACGGCAACCGCCTCCGTCGGAGGCGACGCTCGGGCCCAGAGTACCGGCGTGTCAATGGCAAGGAGAGACTCCTCCAACTTAATGCAATGAAATGCCATTCAATAGTCGCCGGGAGATGGATGAGTTCTTTCTAAAAAGTCGAAAATACCTCCCAGGCCGTGGGAGTGCGCACTAAGGGCCCGGCCATCAGAGCGCTTAGAGGAAATGGCAAATTGTCGCTTTGTCTCTCAAGAGCCTTTTTTGTCTAATGGCCTCTTGCCTTTCGAGACAGAGAAATGGTAACTCCTGCATCACGCACACGTTGGGGCTCGTGCTGAAAGGGCTAGAAACGTCAAGAAAACAACCTCCGAACAACAAACTCCTTTCCACACAATGGGCTCCTGTTTGTCTCTCTTTGGAGGGCTGTCTCCTGTGATGTGTAGTGCATGACGCATTACCGTTGAAAGCCAACTCTCTCTCACGGAAGCGCTCTCCGAGGGGGAGCATTGCCTCTCTGTTTGGTGTGCCCCTGGGACTGAAGAACACCACTTCACTCGCAAAATGAAAACAATAGACACCCGACACGCAAGCACCCGATAGTGTACTTCCCTCTGAGCAGCTCTGCCATTGCAGCGCTGCGTAAATAAAAAAAGAAACAAACAGAAAGCCACACTGTCCTGTTTACATCTCATTAGCTCCTCTCCATCACCTCTCAGCCATCGGCAGACACATAAAGAAGCTCAACTTGTGAGGCGTCTCCACATCTCAAAACTACACACCAGTCAAACCACCACCACCACCACTATCTTCAACAGCTCCCACACCCCCCCAACCCCCAACCACTCTCTCCATCACCCAGCCCCTGTCTCTCATACCTGACTGGTGAATAATTCATTTTTGTGCAGCGAAATGTGGGTTAGCAGTTCCTTTTGTACCCGCACAAGACTACGGGCTCAGCTTTTATCATTCAGATGTTCCTCACTGACTGAAAGATTACTTTATCCATATTCCTTTGTTCACCTGGCAGCTCCTCCACTCTTACCCGAGCAGTGATGGGCAGTAGAGGATGTCAGTCTGTCTATCGATCCTGTGTTTTTATTCCTGTCTGTCGTTGGCATATTCTTTGAGACATTATTCTTGGTAGTTGTCAAGCACACTTCGGCACGCTTGCCAAGTTTATGGAATCCATCTGTGCTCACCTACTTCTCCCTAAATGGACTAGGAGATGGAAGGGGAGGAGAGGGAATGAAGTTGCATCCAGACACAAACTGGGAGAGGAGCTTCATAGATTTGCAGCTGCCAGCGCTGTCACTAGGCCCTCCCATCAGAAAATGAATAATTGACTCAAGTAAGTAATACGAAATGGAACTTAAAAGGCATTTGTTTTTGCTCTTGGGTAATCCAAATGTTTTGCTTTGGAACAATTCCATTATTCATGAAACCTTTGAGAGGCATGGCGGAGGCTGTGTGTGTGTGTGTGTGTGTGTGTGCACCTGAATGGGAATGGGGCTGGCATGAGCCTCTCAGCATCAGCGGCAGCGCCAAGGCCAGGAGCCATCAGAGAGGTGTGTTGCTGCCTGTGTAGGTGTGTGTGTGTAGGTGTGTGTGTGTGTGTGTGTGTGTGTAGGTGTGTGTGTGTGTGTGCATGCACTCTGCTCGCATGACGCCTTTCTCTAGGAGAGTGAGATGTGCCAGAGAGATTGCTCTCTGCTCTTGGAGCAGCTCTGAGAATGCAGCGCGGCGCTGGGGCTCATTGTTAGTGCGCGCGCCTCAATGAAATGGCAATCTTGCCCTCCCTCACCTGGCAACACGGAGAGGCCTGAGAGAGAGCCTGTCTCCATGGCCCTGACTTACGCCCTGACTTATGAGGCCTGAGGCCCAGACGCTGGATGCTTGATTACAGTGATGTTGCACTCACAGTAAGGGTTTTTTTCTCCCCTCTCTCCCACTCCCACTCCCTCTCCACACACTGCCCCCCACTCCCCAGTGACTTACCACTGAAGATTTAATGCTCCTATTGATTTCTTGAATTTAAGACAGAGCGAGCTCTTCAAAGGGTATCAGTAAATGAATTAACTTTATCTCCCAAAATGACTTTGAATACTCTGGCTTGATGCGAGGGCTCTCTTTCTATTGACAGCTGCGGCAGATCAAGGCAGGCTAACGCATTACAAAGGGTCCATGGAACGCAGCATGGCACAAGAGACTCATTCTTCATTTCATTTCACATCAAACGAGTCAAGCCCCTCGCAGCATCTAATCATAGTGATATGATTAATTATGAAATGCGCAATCATCAAAATATGACATATTTTTATCTATTAAGATAAAAGGCACCATTGAAATACACTTAGGAAAAAAAGGGAAAGCGTGGTGATCTGTCATTCAAATGCTGACCCCCCACCCCCACCCCCACCCACCACCCTCTACTCCCCCTTTAGCATCTCATCCCATTGCCTTTCTCTTAGGAGCTTGTAGGAGTGGAAGGCAGTGGAATATGGAGCCATTGAGTCCCATCTGTGGCAACATCCTCCCCGGAGTGGAAGTGAGAGAAGATGTTGAAAAAAGAAGCCCACTCATGATGGAATCTCCTCTGGCATATGCTGTATGACGGCATGCTGCTCTAGCAAATGGAACTCTGTAGGCCCTTCAAAGCCCTGTCAACACTACCTGTCCCCTTCCTCTCCTTTTCTCTCATTTTGCCAAGAGTAATATCCTGCCACTCCTGCCTGTGTAGTGCGCGCACGGCGCCGTATGCTGCACTGCTCGCCTTGAGAGGGGCTCGCTGGAGTGGAGGCATGACAGGGATTTGTCACTGTGCTACCGTTTCATTGGCTCATGCCAAACTCATTAGAACAATAAATCCACTAACATGCTTTTCCTTTAAGAGACCAGCAGGACACTTAAGCAAACACATGCACACACACACACACGACCGGCGCGCACACACACACACACACACAAACACACACACACACACACACACACACACACACACACAAACACACACACACACAGAGAGAGAGAGAGAGAGAGAGAGAGAGAGAGAGAGAGAGAGAGAGAGGGAGAGAGAGAGGGCTTGCCTAATGAGTGCCTGCTTGGTGCTGATCATCTCATTCTGACTTGCTGCAATAAAAAAAACTTTGAGACACATCCGCCCAGCTAATAATCCACTCAGCTGTCCTCCAAGAAATGTTTGTCTTTTCAAATTAGAGGTCTCGTGGAGTAAACATCAAGCACTTCTGTTTGTTTTTCTTCCCTGTTGTGACATTTAAAAACGGACCACTTCTAGATAGCAAAGGTTTAGTGGTCAGATTGCACAACAAATGCCAAGCGGTGGCCCAATAAGTCCAGCAATGTTCAGGCGTGTTATGTGGGCTACTACAGCAGCACCATCAATCATGGCGCATGTTTCTCCTTGTAGTGTCAGCACCCTCAGCAGTAATAATCAGCCAGCAGGCCCTTTGTATTTTGGGGTTAGGGGATATGGCCGCTCAAGAGCATCTCTCTCCTGTGCTGACGTGAGGGCTCATGATAGCTGATTTTGCTCTCCTTCCATTAGGCCGCTACAATTTATCTCTGTTAAAGGACAGTGTCCCAGTCCCTGCTATTTATAGAGAGCCATTCTGCCTGCCCGCCCGCCTGACTGATATAACTTAGGGGAGCCTTTTAGGAACAACAACACAAAAGCCCCACATCCCTAGTCTCTCCAGATCAGCCCTGAGGCTGTACTGCGCTTTGAATGAAATGAGTAAAAGTTCATCAACCCCCTCCCCCCTCCCCCCTCACGCTTCTCTCACCCAAACAAAGTCGTGCAGAGTGTCCTCAATGTCAAGGTGTTTTCTTTTTTTCATTCCTGCATAAGACACATGCTCAGCTATTCTTTAATTTATGTCAAGAGCCCTATGGAGTCTAATTAGGGAGCCATGGACAGGTTTCAGAAGCGAGGGTGAGGCATGCTGCGGGGCTAAAGGCTTCTGGAAAACAGCACTCGCAGCGGACAAGCCTGATGTGTCACACAGAGGAAAGAGGGAAGGGGAGAAGAATAGAAGAGAAAAGACAAGAAAGGTCTAGACATGCCCAAATTAGAATCCTCCACGTTCTGCTCTCACAAGCTAAAAATGCTTTTTGAATGGCTGGATAAAAAGCCAACATTTCTCAGTATGTTAAACATCTTTCACTGTTGTTTTGTCCTTGGCTCTTGTTCATATTTTTTTTTGCTGCCTAAAATAGGCAGTGGTGCGGCAAATCAAATTACACTAAAAGCTTAAAATGCAGACCCACTGTATAGTTTAATGAGAAATAATGCTTTTTTTTGTCAAGGCTTTAGAAACACATTACTTAGTGTAGATGTGGACTCAGCTCCATTCTGTCAACAGCTCCATCCCCAGCCTGATAAATATTCCACCTGTCTGTTGTAAATGACATACCGTGCATGGCAGCAGGAGGCACAGCCAGTGGGAGATGTGCTCAAGTCAAACACTAGCACCAACAGCAGCAGCGGTGCCCCAGCTGATGTCTTTACCCAGCAACGCATGCCTCTCCTCGTGCTACGCCGTGTTCTAGCACACTTCTCTACGTCCTAGGCATGTTATATGTCTGCTGTGTATGCTGTAGGAGATTTGTGTTTTCTATGGCTTTTTTGAATTACAATACAAATGTCACTGATTTGATTTGGGGGAAAAACAGCCGCAACGCACACAGGCAGATGATGTCTGTGCATCAGCATGTTCATCTGCCCGGCTGACACACACCCACCCATCACTCTGAGGCACTGAGGAGGATATGGAGGCGCTTTAGAGGCCCTCCCGGCTTCTGAGTGATGATTGGCTGGGAGCCTTGCCTCTGACGGGTGACAACAGCGAGTCTAGACTGTCGGAGATTACACATATCTCCCGGCCGAGTCTCTTTGACTTTTTTTCATTCTCTCTCTCTCTCTCCCTCTTTTCTTCCGCAGGTTTAAGCACAGACATATCCTCCAGTCCCTCGAGTGAGGTTTGTGCTGTACCGTGTTATTTGCTCATGATGTTCCGAGCCCTACGCCATCCCCCCATCACCCGCACCACCACCTCATCTCACCCCATTTACTACCCACGGCTTATCAAATCTGGGCAAATTCATATTACAACAAAATGCATTGCTCAAGTCTCCGAGAGCAGCCTTTCCTGAGCTGATCCGGTGCCATCGGGGACAGGATACCATGCCTGTGTACCCGCACAGGGGAGGGGAGGGGAGTTTAATAGAAGGCCAACGGTTGGACTCTGAGGTTTCCCCCACGCTAGTGCCGGCCATGGAAATCTGATCCATCTCCAGCCACAGTGAGTAAATCATGAGGCGCACGTCACGAGGAGGTGTGCCTCTCAGATCATTATTTATGGCATGCAACAAACCTTTGGAACAATGTGTTTTAAATGTCAAAATCAATATCTAATTTCACGAGATTGATGCACTTACACTTCGGCGATTTGCCTAGCTATTCACATCTTGCGGGGAGTGGGGCACGTGACTGTACTGAGAGCCAATCGAAGGGCCGCGTTTAGCATTAAACTCCAACTGGGGGAGAGGGGGGAGAGCTGGACCATCTTCATGGTGAACTAATGGAGGCATCCCAGGGAGTCATGTCTCCTAGCGCACGGACAGCCAGTATTGGCTGAGCTACTTGTGCCTCCGGGGACCGAATAGCAGGATCAATGACAGCTTCAGGGTGGTGGTGTGTGTGTGTGTGTGTGTGTGTGTGTGTGTGTGTGTGTGTGTGTGTGTGTGTGTGTGGGTTAGCCGACAGAGTGAACCTCTGGAAGGTTGGAAACTGAGAGGTGGAGTCCTGGCTGATCAGATAATGTCAGTTCATGCTGCTTCCAGCTCTGTTCTCCAGAGCCCCTGATCCTCTTGTCCTCCTAAACTTGGGGTTCTTACACACACTCCAAAGCATGACAAATAATGGCTTACCAGGATTAGCGGCAGACAAACATGAAAAGATCCATATGTTTGCAACCTCCCCCTGACCTAGATACACGTGCATGCAAGAGGCAGATAAACCCGGCCGCCTGACCATGTGCTAGGGTGTCTGTGTTTTCATACTGTGTGTGTGTGTGTGTGTGTCTGTCCTTGGCAATCACCGTGAGAAGAGTCCAGGGCCAGTCGGTGTGTTTCCACACACACGCCGGTGTTAGTGTTGCAGAGCATCAGAGGCCGGAATTCATTTCCAAAAGATAATTGTACATTTCCAGAGGGAAGCAGAGGAGGCAGTGAAAGGCAATGAAAGAATGAGTCGACATCGGCGCGCACAAACGGTGTTAATGAGGACGATGATCGTCTCCAAATGAATCCAATTAAGGAGCTGTTATTCTCAGACCTCATGAATCTCGCCACATTCCTATGGGATGCTTTGTCACCCTGGAACGGGAAACCAGGGGGACGCGGCGGCCCGCACCTCGGCGAACACATGATTGGCTTTTGTCTTGTTTATTCCCGCCCTTTTCCCAGCCCCATGGTGGGAGAGAGGGAGGGGTGGGAGTGGCGCTGTTTTGTCTCGTCTGGAGCCGCTGGGCGTGTGAACTGGGCGGAGTCGCTGCACTCCGGCTCCCATGGGAACCAGTCCAGCGCGGTGGTGAAAAACGATGGGATTACGCACGGGATTAGGAGGCGATAAGCGTGCTAACGAAATCTCTCGACGAGCGAGCGAGGGAGCTGGAAAGCCGCCGTCGGACAGATCTCCTCGACGCCACCGCGACCACAACAAGAACGACATTAGCAGTACAAAGACAGAGGGTCTCTGTCCGTGCAGCAGGTGATTAGCGGGAGGAACGTGGAGAACCATGCCACCACCTGTCCAGTCCCAGACACATTAGACGCCTCCTGGACGCATGGCGTGGCTCACCACCGCTCCTTCCTCAGCACTTCCTCACAGCTGGTCATCACACTTTCTCCTGACCGCTCCGTGCGTCCACTATGCCCCTCGGCCAGAGCGCCGGCCTCATGGCTCTAATGAGGGGTTAATGCCACTGTAATGCTGCCCAGACAATTGACAATAGATTAAGAAGAGCAGTCATCAAGCGCGAGGGCAAAAAGACAAACTGGGACTCTGAGGCCCACGTTCAGTTCTGCAGTAAAACTGGGCGCTAACAGAGCATGTAATGTCACTATTTTCTGAAGTCATTTTCAGTGGGGGAGAAGAGGGGGTGTAAAATAAGATTAGTTTTTTTTTTTTTGTTCAAATAGCAAATTAGATTATTCTCTCTTTTGACCATTTTCAATTCGAACTGACCTTTCTTCTTTAAAGGCAATTTTACACGCTCAATTATGACGCTGTGCGCCTAAGAGTCTCTCTCTTTGAAACTCTGTCACGCTGTTGATGCTCTCTTTATTTTGGAGGCGAGGAGCAGCAGAGAGCCAATGACTTGAGGAGCGAGGTGGTGGAGGTGGTGGTGGAGGTGATGTTGGTGAAGGTGATGGTGGTGGTGGTGGAGGTGGTGGTGGTGGAGGTGGTGGAGGTGGTGATGGAGGGAGAGGACCAATCACAAGAGACAACAGAGGTGCAGGACGAGGAGACAGATAAGGGCTTGATTTAGAGGAGCCGGCCTGTTGCTGTGGAGCCGTGCAGCGGAGCGCGAGGGGGAGAGTTGAGAGTGGCGCGGTGCTGGGAGACCCACCACAGGGCCCCCGAAGGTCTCGCCCACCGCGCACATTCACCGCTGGGTCAACAGGGGGCAGCGCAAACAGCGAGGCAGGGGAGCTTATCTTAATTCTGAAGGCAAGAAAATCCAAGATCCCCATCCAGGCTGACGCGCTCTAATCGATGCGGACAGGTAATTCAGACGAGAGCAGGGGAGAGCTTACCGCTCACAGCTCGGAGCTGCCGCATGGCAACCAACACACACACACACACACACACACAAACACACACACATTCACATATTTACACTCTCACTCAGAGGTACACAAATAGCACATAAAGGCACAAAGCACCACACACTCTTTTACACACACACACACACACACACACACACACACTTTGAAATATACAAATAGCAAATAAATCCACAAAACAACACATACACACACACACACACACACACACACACACACACACACAAACACACACACACACACACACACACACACACACACACACACACACACACACACACACACACACACACACACACAGACACAGACACAGACACACACACAGTACATCAGGCACACACACACACACACACACAAATAAACATACTGTACACTCCAGAAGCACACACACACACACACACACACAGCAGGATAGATCCACAGAAATGTAAGCTGTGAGGCTGTGCATGGCTGGTCCAGCAGCAGAGCCGTGGGTGTTATGCAAGAGATAATGACCCACGGACACACAAAGGGGCTGTGCAGGTTATAATCAGCGCTAATTATCAAAGTTGCCTTTATTAGGAGTGCTCACTCACTCTAGAAATCTCTCTCAATCTATATCAAACCAGGACGAGGCAGATATGAGCAGCATACACATGCAGGCCTGGAATACTCGTGTGAGGACTCAAGACAGTTGCTAATGTCTCACTAGTATTTGGCCATTAGTCTCACCAAATATTCTAGTTGGAGCCCAGCATCCTTAAAATGTCTAATATTTTCTAAATGATCTCCTCCTTCAGAACAAAATCATTGATTAGGTGACCTTGTTCAGAAAAAAATGGCTTCATTCATTGAAAATCCATATACAATGGCTGGGTATTGATATTGGCCACCTATTAACCAGTCATATGCCTGCCAAATGAAATGCTATGACAGAATGACCTAATTGTGTGAAAAGATATATGGTGTTTCAAACATCACTGACAAATTGCATGTAGGTGAGTAAGTGGTCTCAAAGAGAATTCTTTTTAAATGTGCCTCTCAGTCTCGACTCTGACTCCTTCTCATTTTAGGCTCCTGCCTTGGACTCGAGCGTCATTGGATTCAGTGTAGTCTTGGACTCAGTCCTCTTCTCACTCGGCCTTGACAGTCTTGACCACAGCTCTGCACACACTCTCACTGGACGTGGGACGACACGGGGCAGCAAACAACATCACAGTCTGCCTTGTCTTACATGACTGAAAGTACTGGCAGATATGAGAGAGGACGAAAAAGGATTCTGGGTGAAGATATCTAAGAAAACAAAATCCTTTTGTAAAGCAAGGTGGTGGGGAGGTGTACTCATCCTCTGACACAGATTTCCATGCGCTAGCAGTAAGCGGAAGAGAGGGCCTTGGAGGCGCTGGGTGCAATGACTATGCACTCTGTGCGATCTGTGGATGGAGCCTCTCAGGCTGTCTGCCTCGCCTCACCAGAGCCCTTGGCAAGCCTCCAAGGAAGGTGCATTACACAATTCCACTCTGTCTCCCTCCCACATACGTCACAGCATATAGCTACCGCCAGCGCCGAAAACCAGGGATCTATCTGTGCTGCAGTGCCAACCGCTGCAGGACTCCTTGCTCATGTAACATTTTGTTGCCGTGAGGAGAGAACTAAGACAAATGCACTTGCTGCAGCCACACCAGAGAAGACTGTGCCTAACCACAGAAGTGCACAGCTCTGCTTTTTACATGGCAGACCATCCCCACAGATAAATGTTTTAGCATCACGCCGAAAAAAAAACAGGATCAGGCACCATTGTGCTGTCACAAAGCCTGCGAAAGCAAACTAAGTATGACACCGAAAACCATCACGCAATATTCTGAGCTATTAAATTGAAGTTGTGAAATCAATTTTAAGTTGTGAAATCAATTTTAGCTGCCAAATGAATTTTGAGATTTTGATCTCCACTATGATGCCGAGGCATCAAGATAATTTAACAATGAGGAGAAAGAGGATGTGTACACGAGAAGAGAAACATGAAACATGAAAAACGTACACAATGGTTTCAGATCTCTGCTGCATTTGGCAAATGATTGAGAGGTCCATCCAGAGGTCTTGGCCAGACAGCATCACACAACCCAACTCAAAAGCAAATGGGTGCATGTTTTACAGAACTGGAGTCCCCTGTTTGAGCTCAGAATGCCATTCCTTGGCTTTCTTAAAAACATATTATTTCTCAGTCGCTGTTATGGCACCAAGGCACCGCAGTTTTTTTTTTTTCTCTCTCTCTCTCTCTTTTTTCCCTCTCTCTCTCTCTTTTTCTCAATTCAACCCATAACTGTATAGAGAGAACCTACCCTCTGGCAGTGTTTCCAATGAGATTGCTTTCATTCATGTTGCTTGGGAAAAAAAAGAAGGAAATCTCTGAGTCCAAGCCTGCAACAGCACAGAGGGAAGCGATACGCCAGAGGACAGGGATGCACACAGGAGCATGTGCGCACACCATAGGAGCCTGGGCTAATGTTAGCGCTGACCATAGACTGCCCGAGTAAAGCATGGCCACAGCGTGTCCACATGACCCTGGGGGACAGGATAAGAGCGCTCAACAGAGAGAGCCACGGCTCAGAACACCACTGGAGCTGACCTCGCCACCTCCGCTCAGGCTGGCCCTCGCAGCAGCCCTCGCTCGCTCGCTCGCCCGTGGAGCCACTGCCAAAAAGCTGGCGCTAACGGCCGGCCAAGGAGCACTAAGAATCCCGTTACCTCACCACGTCTAGAGACGCAGCCGGCGCTGGCTTCCGCACCCCCCCCCCCCTTCTCTCTCTCGTGCCGGCGCACGTTCATGTGCTCCAGGCAGTCTATTTTTAAACACGCGCACATATGTTGTGTCGCCTCACCTCATGAGATTTTCATATTGTATGTTGTGCGGATGTGAGAGACGAACAGCAATATTTAACTCTGTGAAGGATTGTTGGATCTTCTTTTCACATTATCTCCAGGCAGATACTGCAAAATGAGGTTTATCCCTACACTTAAATTCAATACAATGTCATACATACGCTGCCTGCTTAGTGAGCATTATAGCAGTATTGCAGTATCGCCAAAGGCAAAGGAATTAGATGGTGAGGCTGAGAGGAGTTGACGCCATGAAGTGGTGAAATCTTCCGGTCATAAAAGAGTCAAGCAGTGGGAATGTGATGAAAGTTTAATGCTGTCACATGACCTGTCCATGCTAATTCCCCACCGGCTATAAGAGAAACAGAGCTGCCACCATCGCTGCTCAACGCAGGCACAGTGAGCCTCGCCTGGGGCAGCCCATCACCGGGTGGGGGTGGGGTACAGGTGTGTGTGTGTGTGTGTGTGGGGGGGGGTGTCTGCACTTACACTGAAGATACATGAGGGTCCACAGGGGGAAGAAAGCCTACGTGCCCCCCTTCCACACACACACACACACACACACACACACACACACACACACACCCATCCTGGGGGAGCTGCCTGTGAGCGCTGGCTGTTGCATATTTAACCATCCTGGCGCGCCTCTGCTGGGACAGGTCATGCCACTGCTTGCACGGCGTGTCAGCGCTCTCTATGAAAACATTCCCGGCTGACATGTCACCCCGGCCGCCATCACGCTCTCGCTCTCGCTCCGCAGCTGTGCATGTGCGCGTAACTGAGCGTGTGCGAGCGCATGCATGGGTGCGCGGCGGCAGCGGCTGAGCGGCGGCTCGCTGGCGACTCGTGATGAGGTGGGAGAGCGGGGAGCACGGTGCGGCGCGGCGCGGTGGGGCGGGGCGCAGCTGGAGACGGCGGAGGCTCTGTGAGAGGCGATGAGAAGTGATAGACCCCAGAGCTCTAATTAAGAGCACGTACAGAGAGAACGCAGCGCAGCGCAGCACAGCCATGGCCATCCCAGCCCAAGATAAGCATTTAAGCATGAAATCTAGATTAGATGACGGAGGATACAGCTATTTAGGGTACGCTGATGAAGGAACGGACACACTTAAGTGGCCCACGCACTTGGCCATCCCCAAAACTTCCTCCTCATCCTCCATCCCCCTCTCTTCTCTTCTCTTCTCTTCCTCCCTTTTTCTCTCTGCCACATCGGCAGCTTGGCTATAATAGGACCCCTCTGTTTGCAGTTTGGATAATGTGGATTTATATGGTGGTCAGAAAGGATTATAGCTTTTAATCAGCCCCAGATCTTAGGGAAATATCAAAAGGGAATTAATTGGATTTTCAGGCTTTTATGGCATGGTTAATATGTGTCCGGCCTCTTCCTCCTTTGTGCTCTGCCGCCTACTTTACTTTAAAAGCGTGCCTTTGCTATTGTGTTGGCGGCGGTATACTTTAATGGACCGCTGGAATAAAAGTCTTATTCATGGCGAGAGAGGAAAGAACATCCGAAAATACAGCATATAAACTACAGACAAATATGTCATTCAAGTCAGAAAACCAAAAAAAGACTTTTCAAAAACTATGAAAAACAAAAGCTGTCTATTCATGGAGGTCAGCAAGTGCGTAGTGAAGCACCCAAAATATAAATAGTAGGCAGCAGACCGAATCCAAAAAAGACACAAAGTCGTTGGGTAAATGCATTCAATTAAAAGAGCCATGTTATTGTGCAGGGCAGTGTGGAGCTCAGGGGCCATTCTGTGTGCTCCTCTTGGATGCAGAGCTCCAGAGAAAAATGGCAGCTCTGTGAAAATCAATACATAGGTCAGTATTTTAGAGCAGCTTTCTCTTTCTCTCTGTTTCCTTCTTGCTGCCTGTGACCAACGAGGAGACCAGGAGAGCTTTTGTGTAACTAAAATTCCTCTACAAACAACACAAGTCAGTGCTAGCTGTGGGCTCAAGCCAAAAATCCTGATCGGAGATTTACCAAAGTGTTTTTTTTTCCCTCAAACAGTGGCTCCATGCTTGGCAAAGCCCCTTGGAGCAGTGGCTCCCTGTGTAATGCTGCTAAGGTGAAATCTGATCTGTAGCCAGGCTCCCCAAAAGAGCACGGGGTGCAGCTCCAGCCAGGCTCAGGTGGGCCCCTGTGAGCGTGAGCGTGAGCTGCAGCTCTGGAGACGCGGGGCTTTAGCCGGAGAGCCATATTTATCTCCAGGATAACACCTTGCATGCTCCGCAATCTGCCGCCCCGGCGCTCTCGCTCTGTGACGGGGCCCTTCTCTCCCTCTCCAGCTCTTCATCTGCTCACTCGTCCTCTCCTCCTCTCCTCTTTCCGTTTCTTTCCCCCTCTCTTCCTGTCTACTCTTCTCCTCCGTCTAGACCCCCCTCCTCCTCCCCCCGTCTTCCTGGTTAGGACTCACACTGGGTGATCAGCACACACAGCTGATTGGTCCCGAAAAGTTGCACAGCTTAATGAGGTACAGAGACTCGTGTGTGTGTGTGTGTGTGTGTGTGTGTGTGTGTGTGTGTGTGTGTGTGTGTGTGTGTGTGTTGTGGGGGTGGGTGTGTGTGGGGGTGGGTGCGTGTTGTGGTGTGTGTGTGTGTGTGTGTGTGTGTGTGTGCTTGTCTGTGTGTGTGTGTGTGTGTGTATGTGTGTGTGTGTGTGTGTCTGTGTGTGCACTGTGTGTGAGAGAGTGAGTCAGGGACGAAGGACACAACAGGTGGACTGTCTGATTGACACTCTGCAGCTGAGGGGTGGGGTGGGGTGGGGGAGGCAATGATGACACCCCTGTTCAAACCAGCTGTCCAGCTGTCAGACCTGGGAGACCTGATCATTTATAGAAGGAAGCAATGAAGGAAGAAAGGACAGAAAGGAAGAAAGAGGAAAGTGAAGAAATGAAGGGAAAAGGAAAGACAGCGAGCTAGTTTTGAGACATTGCATCTGAATGCAAAATGGCTTGCCTGGTGAGCACATGCTGAAATGCATCTAGACACTTGGCTTGAGAGAGCATGAACCCAGCGAGAGAGCAAGTAAATGAAAATGTGAATCTAATTTGAATTGGGATGCATGGAACGCTTACCAACGCTATCTGCAGCACTTGGCACAGGCTGCAGATGGACTCCATTGCTAAGGGCATGTGAATACAGTGAGTTAAATTGATTTAATTCAGTTGCTGTGGCACTGTGAAGTTTGCTGCCCTGGAAGCCCAATGCTGTGTCCACCTTCATTACCCCGCAATCGATCATCATTGGAGAGGCCCACTTGTTTGGAAATGACTAGGCAGTGGGCTACATGCTTGCAACCATCCAGGGAAAACGGCAAGTGACAAACAGGCAAGCGACAAGGCGCCACGGACAGGGAGCTAAATGAGTTTTGCAATGAAAGTTTGAGCCTCTGATGGGAGTTCTTGGCATGGCAACAAAGACTGCAAGGCCCAGAAGACTCTTGTTTGACATTTATGAAAGAGGAATCTCTGCATGTGAGTCATGTATGCATTATCAAATGAAATATGTGAGCTGTGCCTTAATGAATTAATGAATTATCATTTCTAAATCAATAAATAATACATGCACAAATACAGAAAGAAACAACAAATCTGGATCACTCTGGCCTAGGTTCATGTCTAATCGTATGGTTTTATAGAAGACAAGAGACCTCTCCAGCTCTCTTTAGCACACTTCTGGATCATATTTCATGAGGCTGGAAAGAAGAGAAATGGATGCACTGCTCTGCAGTAATAAGGTGGCTTAGTGTTCCTGTAGAATGCAGCCCCTTTATAAGGCATTTAGTGTGACGTGTTGAAACAGTCTAATTAAAGCGCTCAAGTACACTGTGTGAATATTGCCACATTTTTAATAAGTACATGCTAGCATGTTTCCTCAGAGTTTAGAGGCAGTTGCTATGGTTACCCTGCTCTCCCGGCTGACCCGCAGCACATTTCTCCACGCTCAACTCCAGAGACGGATGTTTTCAGTCACTGAGATGCTTAAATGGGCTTCCCCATGATGATTTAAAACAATCCCCCAGCCTTTAATTATGGGCAGATGCTTGCGCTTAGGTAAGTACAATGCCCGTGCCAACCAAATCTCCAATTTATGGACCATCTTGACAGAAATGCTTAGAGGCCTTTAAAATCTTAGGATGCATTAAACCTATCTTGGCAGCTAGCGCGCGTCTGCAGTCAATAGGCTTTAAAAGACATTTCGCTTAATTATCTCTGGGCCCTAGGATGTTGGTGTGGCTC
The DNA here is from genome assembly GCF_963854185.1 of Sardina pilchardus. Taxonomy (NCBI): domain Eukaryota; kingdom Metazoa; phylum Chordata; class Actinopteri; order Clupeiformes; family Clupeidae; genus Sardina; species Sardina pilchardus. Next base: position 33,723,653 of record NC_084996.1, read on the forward strand.
CTTAATGGCACCACAGACAGAAGAATAAATGAGAGGCATCAGAATCAGGACAGTGTTTTTCCATGATTTGTTTGTACCTCACAGTGCCTAACAGTAGTTTACACCACAGGAATCTAGATGAGTCCTTCTTCCACTCCTCCATATCCATTATGAAATGGCGCTGAACTTTCGTTATCGGTCTCTCTCTGCCTCTCTCTTTCTCTCCAGATGACTCCAGCTTCCTCTCCTCTATCAGGACATGATGGCTAATGTCCCCCCTCTCCCTCCCTCTCTCATTCTATCCAGCTAATTATTGTCCATTGAAAATATTCCAACAGAGACCTAAACAAATACATCTCTCTCTCTCTCTCTCTCTCTCTCTCTCTCTCAGGAATATAAACGAGCCGCACACAAATCCATCCATTTGCGGCCCCATCTAAATGAGCGGCCGCAATCAGCAGAGTGTGGCCCAGCAAGTCACTGGTCCAGTGTGTAAGGGAACACAGCCCCTGACAAAAAGCACACAGGAGCTCTCTGCGCGCGCCGCACTCTCACTTTGTATAAAAGCCCCCTCTTGAATGATTGATAGTGAGTGCATTGTGCTGCGGGCGCAGGGCTCCGAGCTGGTCCCTTTCCCGTCAGGCCCAGACAGCTGGGTAGAGCTGCGTGGCTGGTGTGTGTGTGTGTGTGTGTGGTGAGCAGATGCGGTGAGTTAACTCTTTGGTAAAGTTTGTCCCGTGGGCGCGTGACACGGATGCTGTCTTTAACTGCCCCAGTGCGGCCCTACGGCACAGTGATGGCTATCAGCGGAGCAGGGAAAGCGCTAATAGCCTCTTACACCTGCGCGGTATAACTTTATATCACAACAGCAACTGTTAGATAAGGCTGATTAATCAGAGAGGCAATAACAACAAAAAAATACATGCAAGCTTGAGGCCAATGCATTTGCAAATCCATTTATCAGTTAAGGCCAGATGTGATAAGGCCATGTTGGCAGTTTGTTGGTAATGTCAGCCACTGGGTGTTGTGAGAATGCTATGGGCAATGCTGTCACAGATTTTCAACAGAGAAGAGCTGACTGAACAAACGTGCAATGTTTAATAGCAGTCGTCTCCTCTCATCCACAAAATGACAAACAAACATAGTGAATGTTTGGGCTTTGGTGGTGACATTCATGCCCACAAGGCAGGCGCCCAACTCTATTAAAGCACCACTTCTTTTGGACTGTCAGCACACAATGCTGAATTAGCTGACACTTATCAGCATCTAAATATCAATACTTAAATGTTATAGTTAATAATTAAATAATTACATTTCAGTTCAGTTCCCCTGATGATGAACAGTGAACTGTGTGTCTTCCATGTCTACTTACAGTAAAACACTAAACTACACAACACTGAAGGCTGATCTAGTAATCAAGAAGATTTTGATAAAAATTCAAACTGTGTGGCTTTTATCTCCGTTCTGTGTAGTCGAAAGGGGGCCTCCCAAAAAGAGGGGGAAACACATCTTGTGCCTGCAGATTCCCTGGGAGGGGGATCATTTTTGTGTGTCTTTCAGCAACAACAACAAGCTGTTCCTCTGAACACATCCTTGACTTCTCCCAGGGCGCATGAATGGCGAGGTCAGGAAACGAAAGCCAATCTTTTAGTCATCGGCTGTCACGGAGGCAAACGCTCCCCCATTCATTCAATTGCAACTGACGTGAAGATGAGTCTGTCAGAAATAAAAGAACACTTTCACTCTCCGTCTTGGCCCCAGATGACCTGGCAGCAGGGCCCACGGTGTTCTGAGCCTGCCACAGAGGAGAGCCCAATCACTGTGTGATCTATCATAGGAGACTGATGAAGCATCCTAGCCCATCAGCAGAGCTCGTAGCATCATGGACAAGCAACCTCGGCAAACTGGAACCAAACGTATCATTAGCAACAGGAGAGACCGTAAATCATGCCCAGTGTGTGTGCTCTTCTTTGTGTCACGCGTCTTGAGACCACTTGACATCTCGTTTCTTATGGAATGAATTATATTGGTCGACAGCAGCCACATCTGCACGAAAGAAGCACCAGTTGAGACATTACTGTAATAAGCTCTGTAACTATCTGACCAGAATGTATTGACTAATTAATTTATTTCTTTGGAAGGCTTGGGAACATCCCATAGCAGATGGCCATTCGGCTATCTCCATCAAACAGCACCTGTTCACAAAGACTCCAGATTGCTGAGTGCTTGTGACTTCGGTTCCCACTAGTGAGGATGATCACTGATAGGGACTCGCAGATTTTTGTAATGAAAGGACACAGAGTGTTCTCTTCTACCTGGGCTTACACCTATTCTTTTTTAAAGCGCCGTTCGTTCCTGTTCCAAAAGCAACAGCCCCGGTTACCCTATAATCTACTAGAGCCTCGCTGACTTGTGGGAGAGCTTAGATACCTCAGATACAAAAGAGATAATCTGTCAGAGGAATGTGAATTGAATACCACCTCCTGATCATTTGTAATAAACCCAATGTTCCCAGCTCCAGTGAGTCTTTCAGACCCTCCCTGAGGATGCTTCTCAGACTGGTTACATTTAGATGCCATGTGGGAAAGTTCAGCAAAGAAAATATTCATCTTATCTCATTTCAAAGAAATCCCGACAGCCTTCCTTTAACATAAATACATTTATGCGAATTATTTTGAGTGCAGGGGAATGAGGAATTATTTTGAGTGCAGGGGAATGAAGAATTATTTTGGACTTTGCAGACTTATTTCTGAGGTTTGGGATTCCCATGGGTGCTAATTATAGTGATTGGTATTGAAAAAGGGAAGCATTTTCTTTTTAAGTGTATGAAGAGTGTGTGTGTGTGTGTGTGTGTGTGTGTGTGTGTGTGTGTGTGTGTGTGTGTGTGTGCATGCATGCATATGTGTGTGTTTGTGTCAGTGAAAAACAGAAGTAATTACAAAATGAGAAAAATAACAATGTGGCTACGCCCAGCTAAAATGGAAGACAGTTACTCTAGACAATAACCTAAAACAAGCCTTCCTTTTTTTAACTGTCATTTTGTTAATGTCTTGGGTATGCAGTAAGCAGACCTCATAAATATTTCAACACATGCAGTTTTTAAAATATAAAAACTACAATGTACTTGGTTGTAATTATGCAGGAGCAAACATGTTTTATATTCCTCTGAAACACTAGTTGAGCTGATTGCGTAACATGCTCACACATCCTACTGCTGAGGATTGTCTGCTAGGGATGCCAAGGCAATATCCTGGAATGCTCCTGACATGCACTTTTGTCTTGCCCATTTGCTCCTGTTAGTCCTCACCAGCTCCTAATTGCTTCTCTAGTTTCCCCCTAACACAGTAATAGGGCATAATCACACATGATCAGTAATAAAAGGCCTGCACTTCCTCCCAACGCAGACCTGCTATTTGGTTCCTTATCCGTGTGGGCCTCATTCTGTTCCTGTCCTGTTATTCTCGGTGGGTTTTTGTCCGACTTCATTCTCCGCAGAAGTTGCAAATACATAACCAGATAAGCAGACATTGTGACCTCTCTCTAGAAATAGCTCTGGTGAGAAAGGAAATCCTATTTTGGAGGGAAATGTCACTTCTTTCCAGCGTAATGCATATCTTGGCACGATCTCACAACAGTTTATCATACTGTATGATGTTGGTGACCTATTCACCCCTAAACTCTGCAATCTCTTCCATCTGCAATGTGTGCATATTCTCCCATGACAGCACCGTGAAAGAGAGTTAGAGAGAGAGGGAGAGAGAGGGGGGGAGAGAGAGAGAATTTGGCATAGCAGAAAGAGAAAGGAAGCAAACAAGAATGGAGGGAGGGCAGGAAGCATTCACATAAGAGTCACATAGAGAGAGAGAGGGATGGAGAGAGAGAGGGAGAGGGAAAAAAAGGGAGAGGGAGGGAGATTCTGCTTCGAGGTTGGTCAAGTGACAAGCACATTTGCTTCATGCACTCACTCAAAAAAGCCAATCAATAAGAGAGCCTCTGAAGAGAGGCATTGACAAACCTGTTATGTATCGCCGGCTTTAATGGCTCCTCATGCACAGCGTATTCATCAAGCGCGGATGGCAGCCCGCGGGTCCCCTGCCCCGGCAGGCCCAGCCCACTAATTAGCGCCGGGCCGGGCTGGCCACTGCAGTGGAGGGGAGGCCCGTGTTCAATACGGCCCGGCCGGCCAGCGCTGCCGTCAGTGGCCGAGCAAGCGCCTGTTTGCTGTGGGATTTGCTCCCATTAGGACTCAGCTGCCAAAGGCAGATCAGCTTGCAATGGTTACTATGAAGTCATTACTGGAGCATAAGAGCTCTAATTAAATGGGAACTAATCAAGTCTGTTCCACTGGACAGCGCCCAAACTAAGATCCATCACCCAAACTCCCACCTGGTCAGGACATGGGGGTTGAGTTCCTGTCTTTAGAGCTGTGCTGTTAGACGCATTCCTCTTGTGTCTCTAGTGCAGTCCACACTCGTTGGGCCATTTGTTCTCATTACTTTGACACACAACCCATCAACATTCCATAACTTTTAAAATAGGAAGCGTTGAGACTATGACCCTGACCCTGCGTCCCATGTTGGACTGAGCAAGTTATGGCATTGGCATTTTGCAAAGAGAGCCCAGTTTCATCAAATGCATTAGCATCGTTAAAAGGATACAGACGTCAAACCTGCCACTGCAATACACAACTGAGTCACACAAGCTGCTCATTCAAGGTGAAGTTGCTAATGTCATTTGTATGCTTTCAAAGAGATAGCATCTCCACAGCTGTATCATCTTTATAATGACGCACTGAAAGAAAACAGCGCCCAAACGGCAAAGGCTGAAATCAAGTTAGTCGTGCCATTTTTAGCCACATCAACAGCAGACAGACATTTACCATATCCACAATGTCTTTCATCTCAATGCAAATAGAATGCAATATGTCAGCCGTCATCTTTAAAATCAATATATAATAGTAAGCTTTTTACAGAATAGTACTGAAATAGACTCCATGCATGGATGTATATTACACATACTGTATAGAGAAGGTAGAGAGAGAGAAGAGAGAGAGAGAGAGAGAGAGAGAGAGAGAGAGAGAGAGAGAGAGAGAGAAACAGAGAGCCCACCAGCATCTTAATCTACAACCTGCTCTCCACGACAATCAGGACCTTGGACAGCTCCTTCATTCTCTCTGACCTGGCAGAAACAATGGTCAACCTGTTCTCTCATTCAACTGACTTTTGAGCCCATTCCCTCAATTAGCTAGAATTGCCCATTTAACCTCTCTAGATGTCTTTGGCCTTTGACCAGTCAGCCTACCCTAAGAGCATTAGTGCACCCAAAGCCACACACACACACTGCCAAAAAAGCATTTCACATAAGCAAGCAACCCAAAACTTCAAATACTGTACATATTTTATATAGGAAGTCTTAGAGGAATCTGCCCCACAAAATCACGACATGCTTTATCCCTTTGTGGTTAATAGGTTCAAAGGTTAACATTCTAGTTGCAGTACTAGGCTATAGTTGTAAAGGAAACTCGCTCTACTTTGAGTCTAACCATTCTTGTTAAATGCCTTGGTCGTATAGTGCGCCTCGGGGTTTAATGCATAGGCTACCTTCTCCACGAAGAGGGAGCTCATTTTACGCACTAAAAAAAACGTTTTAAAATGGTTTAGTTATTTTCAGATAAGATAGAGAATGTCCAATATGTGGCCTGTCTCTTTTTTCAGTCGTCACATAGGCTACCTCCTGCATATTTCTGCGTTTATTTTCCCAAAATAAGCAAATTAAATACATTGTCACCGTCATTACTTACATTTATCTGTGAATATCAGTGCCACATTTCTGGAAGACACTGCCACTAGGTCACACGATTCGGGAATTCCAAGAAACGTCCAGTGCTCCGGTGATCGAGTCGGACCTCCGTATCCCAGCACGGAACACTGAACTCAGTCGAAATGTAACAATTTGATTATCCTCTTTGATTAAAGCTTTAAGAAGCATGCACCTTCTTATTCGTGAAATTAATTCTGATTCACGAGCATAATTTGCCTCCTTGGACCTCACTTAGTTTGCACAGTGATATGGACAAAACGCCGCTCTTCCTCAATGGCAAACATGTTCAGAGGTATTTCATTTCTCATTATCAGCGTTCAATCAGTGATGCGAGACTTCCTGGTCTTCAACATGCAGACATCGCTCTTACGAATATTGCTATGGAAAGACGTACATCAGCCATGCGTCCTGTTAGATACATGTAATTTGCCTTAAGTGGTAGAACAGCAGTGTAAACGGAAAGGGCGTTGTATTGGTGTGCTAATACCAGTCATTTAAGAGGCGCTTTGCTGCGAAGTAAACTAAAATGTCTAACAGCAAGGTGCTCAACAGAATGTCTTCGTATCTCCCTTTCCATCCCATCTTGTGAAGCGCGGTATCTCGCCCTCTCTCTCCATCTCTCTCTCTCTCTAACACGCTCTCTCTCTGTATCCGCAGCACGATCGCACTCTCTTCCACAAAGAACCAAGCCAAGGCAACTTGCATACAAAACAGCTGACTCAATCTTCAAGCTGCATAATCAAGATAAGAAAGACGGAGAGGGAGACGGAGGCGCACAAGTTAGTGAGAGACAGCCGACAGCTCATAAAATCGCTAAGCAACACGGTAATATTGTATAAAGTACAGATGAAACCCCCAATTTCTATCGCGCAAACACGCGTCTCTCGTTCAAACCACAGCCTATCTGCTAATCAACAGAAGATGAAGATGTGAATCTAATGTCAAGACAGAAAGACCATTAAAAAGGAAAATCTATCAGTGTTCCTCGACTGCCTCCCAGGCTTTCATTAAGCCTTATGAGAGTAACTTTCTGAGTGTTTCCCCCGACCTGTTACACTTGATCGGACACAGACGGTGATTAATTCAGCGTCAGTCGTAAGCTTTTATTCTCGTAATTTCAAACATTTTGCTAAAGCAAACTCAGGTAGCCTAACTTAAGTAGCCTACTTTTTGTTCACCTTAGTCTGTGACATGAAATTTGAGCAATCCTCTTTCGAGGAAATCCAGTATATTTTTACCTTCCTTCAAAACATGCACCAACATGCATCTAGCTACTCGGCCGACAAAGAGGAATGTCATCCCGTTTGCTATCAATATACAGTACGTGTAGGAAAAAGAGTTACGACAGGATACAGAGTTTGATTTGATTTGTAAGACAGTACTACCTATAATTGTGATATAGAGACGAGCATTTCCAAGTCTGAGTTCTGTTGAACATTTCGTGAATTGTTCGTCTCTGGCTATTTCAAAAGCCACTCCGGCGATGAGCCTTGTTCCATTAGAGGTCAATGTTATGAATAGATACCCACTAAGTTCAGACTTATGATACAACCGCACTCATTACAGACGTTTATGTCATTTGGTCCTCAATACTTGGTTAGAGATTATTCTCTTCGGCACACTGTGCCATTGTAAACCTGAGGTAAACACAATGGTGAACTTCTTCCCACGAAAGTTTAAAAAAACAGAATTTGCTCCTTTAAATCGTCATTCAAATCGTTTTCATACGTGCGTATCTAAGGAACATCTGATGTAAAAGTTGAAGGGTTAAATGCATACGTCACTCCATTTAGCGTCAAATTAAATGCATGAATAGAGAGGTCTGTGCGACGAAATAACATGTTTTACATCATTAAAGCGAGTACATGCGGTCAGCGGGTAACATGTATATTTAAGCTTTTTGTATGCCAGAGCAAACGACATCATCCATAGCCCACCAACTTGCAGGTTTGCATCGGTCCTGTTTAATTCTATGCTCAAGTGATGGGCTAAAGCATTGTAGGCTACAATTCTGTTAATACAACTTTTGTTGTTAGAGACTAAATAACCAATCTAGATCCTCCTATGCTAGCTGATGCCAGCTCTAGCATTGACATTTTGTCAGATTTCAACATGCACATAGGAGACCCCATACAGTACTCACGTAGTTCACAAAATACACAGAGGGGATGAAGGAAACAGGCAGAAACGACTGTGGTTTTATGGTTGCAGGCGAACTCTAGCGGTAAACGCCACTGTCTGCTGTCCAAGGTTCTGAACCATTTAGAGACATCCTGTAGGTGTTGCGTCGCCGATCCATGTACGCCTTTCAGCAGCAGGGTAACATGAAATGAAATGCTGTAACGTCTTCGAGAGTGGCATCTGCTAGGACTGTTATCAGTGAGACGTCCTTACACATACAGCGTCTTCTCATTTCCTGTTTATATATGTATTTTTTCTAATATGTAAATATGGTGTTGACTTTTAATAACAGTTTCAAGTATAAGTAGCCTGAACTCACGCATTATATAAAGATGTAAGCTATTTGCAGTGGAAAGTTTGTGTCAGTTTCATGAATGCATCTTGTTACTTAACTTCGTATATCGTTTTTCACGTCTCACTGAGCGAAAGTACTACGATACGATGCTCTGTATGCTGCCAGCTGAAACGTGAGCGAGCGTTCAGGTATTAAATGTGCACTCGTAGCACTGACAATATGTTCTCTGTTTACATTTGCAATTACAAAACGTCGTTTAACCCAAGTGCACTTCATATTTTGCACATATATTCTTGCAAACACATCTGACATTTTGTTATATGTAGACCAGCAAACAGTTTTATAGCATAACATGTGCCATACATATTCCCCCAAACCGTACACTAACCTGCTATAAGCAGAGGCGCAGAAGCCGTGTTGTTGTCTCTCCGGAACTAAAACCAGGGTCCCTATGTCACCATGAACCCCAAGACCTTTTTGTACGGCAGCAGATTTCGGAACGGAAAATCCAGGGTTCCTCTTGATCCCGGAATACAAAGAGCTGCAGCTCCTCACTGCGTCAAGCCCGAACCTCAGCGATCCATTAAACAGTGAGTGATTAATTCAGAACGGAGCCCTGATTGAAAGCGCTTTCCTTCCTTTGCCTCTATATATTCGGAACAGAGTAGGAGTCAACAGTTTCCTTCTAGCTGTGAGAGCCGAGAGTTTTTCTAGAGCCCACGTTTGAAATGTTTTCTTCGCGTTATTACAGTGGCGCCGCGCAGGAAGAGAAGTAGGTTACACGACAAAGGCATGCTGATCCAGAAGTCTAGTTAGGGCGAAGTTAAATCTCATAATAAGATTGTTTGTCACCGCCAGGCTATAAATGGTGCGGGTTCAACACAGAGGGCTAGAGGGTAATTGCAAATCTCCCTAATGGAGTGTGCCACGTGAAGTATTCATCCACAAGACCAAACGAAGGCTAGCTGTAATATGATACTCTCGAATATCATTATGATAACATTCTTCTAAACATGGTATCCGAAGAAGTATGTTTCTCAGACTTAGATAGAAATTATGGATATATTTGTCAGCATTATAGGCTAATGCTAAACTTTAAACGTTCTCTACCATAGGTTTTCTTCTACTTAAACACACAGTTGTCCAAGGATTAACACGGGTTAGGAAACACACTAAACGGACAGTGGCTTATTATGATGAACCCCACTGTTCATACATGTCTGTCTCTATTGTAGGATGAATTTGCATGTCAGGTTGTATTAAATCCACTGTTGTATCCAAACCTCACACTGTCCACCTTATTTTGCTTATTCTTATTTGGGACACAATGTAGAAATATGCCATTGATCAAAGTATCGGGATGAGACTGTGTTATGCACCTTGGCAATGTACAGTCCTATCCAGTCCACTGACCAAGCAAGCTAATTAGCAGAACACTTTATCAAAGGCTTCGATACACCCAGGTGACTGTGCTGAAGGTGGACCAAATAACTCTCTCTGACAGACATAGACAACAACAGTCCCTTCTGTGTTCCATCACAATTACAGGTGGCTAAACTTTACACAGGCCTGTTGTTGGCAGTCATTCATTCTCCTCTCCTCTCCTCTCCTCTCTGTCATTAAGGCGGCGTCCTCTTGAGCTTTATTTATGGACAGTGGCGTTTGACATTACTGCTGCTATTTCTCTGGTGACGTGGCTTGTAGGGGGATGCAGCAGGTAGAGCTGTGCTTCACAGAAGGAGAGGGGGAGAAAATATGTGTGTAGAGAGACAGGTGGCGGCATGAAATAAACCATGAAGAAAATAGAGAGAATGCAGAAACAAAGGGTATCTGACATACAAAGGAATGAGTGTGTGTGTGAGAGAGAGAGAGAGAGAGAGAGAGAGAGAGAAAGAGAAAGAGAGAGAGAGGTAGAGAGAGAGAGAGGTAGAGAGAGAGAGAGAGAGAGAGAGAGAGAGAACAAACAACATGAGATGTCCAGGCTGACTGCAGTACTCCTCCAGCAGTGAGTGGGCAGCCAGACTCAGACTCAGACTCAGACGAGGGGAAGGGCAGGCCAGCCCGTAGCCCAGCACTGATGTGCCTTCACTCCCGCAGCACCCGCGCTCAGAGAGGCCCCTCTTGTCACCCCTGACTAATATCCTAGCGCTTGGCGGGGAAAGCCTCGTCTCTCCGCCGCACTCTCCTCTCCTCCTCCTCTCCTCCTCCTCTCCTCCTCTCCTTCTCCTCTCCTCCACCTCTCCTCAGGCCCACACAATCACAGAGTGCCACTTCGCAGCTCATGCTCCAGGTATGCTAATCCGTGTCAATCATACAGGCACCAGGTTTGCAGTGGGGGCTGGAGGGGTGGCAGAGCCACCTGTCTGCTCATGTCACAGGGGTGTGGAAGGGCGCCCTGTCCTGCGCTGATGCAGAAGGCCTCCTGTTCCAGCGGGGTGTGTTGTGTTGTGTCTTGTGTGTGTGGGCATCAGAGGATGTAACCAGCGCTGCTATCTTAGCTGCCCTCCTCCCTCACCATCCGCCTGCACTGGGCTCTGCACTTCTGTGTGCCATCCAGTCTACATCTCTCTGGAGAGCACAGTTATGCAACGGAAAACTAATGAATTTACTGGAGGGCCTTGGCTACATGTCACTGAATAACAACACATAAGCAAACTCTCTTTAATTGAATTTAGACATAAAATGAAAGGAGAGACTAAATGCTCTATATACTGTACCGACTGCACTGCGCTGTCCTGCCGTATACATCAGCATCCCTGTACATCTCCTTTGACTTCTAAAGCCAGGGAAAGTGGGAACTCTCAATTGTGGATGTCTCTGAATGGTGCCTATTCAGTCCCAGTAGCAGATCCGGTTAAGCAGGGCTGATATTGTCTGTGTTGGACTAATGAATATGGCCTGGGTTGATGAATGCTGCTGCTGTGGCACAGTAAATTGGAAAACACTGGAACAACCTGGCCTGCTGGAAAGGTCCATTTTCCCCATTGACTAAACCGTTAAGGATTGCTGTGTGAAAGGGGCAGGGGGCTGGTTATGGGATTTAGAGTATTTACGCTAAGCTCTGAAAGCAAGAGTTAAATATTTTAAGTAGCTGTCAATAGGTAAGAGAGTGACATTTAATGTCCGTTAATGGATTTGGGGAGGTGGGGGGAACCAGGATGCAGGGAGGGCCGATAGGTGAAATGTTGGTTGTGATTTATTCAAATCCTTCATTTATTTTGCTAAGCCTATTAGGCAGTAGACGCAAGGCTGGGGAGGGAGAGAGAGAGAGAGAGAGAGAGAGGGATGAGAGTGAGAGGAAAAGAGAGACAGAGCTAGTTCTAATTCTGTGGAGAACATTTGTGAGTGACAGACAGAGTAATGGAGCATCTGCTGACACTGAGGGCTGGCGATCCCCCCTGACATCTGGGATGTGGGAGAGATGCTCCATTGTGGGAGAGATGCTGTGGGGTGGCAGTGAATCCACATTCCATCAGGTCAGGGTGTGTTTTGGGTTAAAAGGGGGTTAATGGCATGTTACATCACGCCAGCGTTTCAAGCACGAGCGATGCCCTCACACATGCCAGACACGTGCGCGTGGCGGCCCAAGCAGCCATGCTATTGATTAGTCCGCTGACGTCGTGGAGCTGGGACTGTGATGTACGCAGCCTCTTGCCCAGGTGCACTGGTAATGACATTTTTTTCACGTTTGTGGAAGAATGAAATGACACATGTCTATCCAGCTGAGGCCCAAATGACTCCTGTAATTGTTTTTTTCTTATTATTATTATTACATTTATGTTCTTAATGAAAATTGGATTATGAAAATCCTTGTTTAGGGGATTAGCTGTCTCGGACATGGGGCTTACAGATGCTTTCCAGGAAGAGGAAGTTGGGGGATGGAAATCAGTTTTAGATTTGAGGCTTGACATCATGAGCATTAAAATAACCATTTTTAATGGTTATGTTAGCAACATTCAATGGATAAATATTTTTGGAAGCATAAAAAATAGTCATTATGTCACTTTAACAGTAATGACAAGATAGCATCTTTCTGCATTGATGGTGAGCAAAGGCAGCTTGTCTGATGGCAAACATATTCTGTAACAGTGAAGCTATCAGCTACCTCCAACAAACGGCAATATTTCCATAACAAGGGGGAGGAGGAAAGAACACTAAACAGTTGCATCAAGTTACTATGACTCAGAGTGAGGAGATCTTTAGCAAACCTTGCCCAAGGTAGAGTGC